>NC_054538.1:59110683-59308183 GCF_017654505.1 Polyodon spathula | reverse complement strand
GTTAAGTGTTTTCAGGACAAACGTTTTATTTCATTTGTTAGCGCTCCAACCCACATTACTCTGTCTCTTAGTGTGACGTTAGCACCAAGGCACCCTGTCACACCAACCTAATTAGTAATCATTGCTAAATCTCTTTTGCTCTCATTTTAATAAAAGTTACTCACAACTGATTTAAAAGTGAAGCTAAGTTTTGCTTTCAATCTTTGTGCCTATTTTTTAGTAAATTCAGCCCTTAGTGGGAATTCTTAGATATACGGTAATGCTACAGCTGTATTCTAAAGGCCTAAATATTAACACAAATTACAATTTCAAAAATGTCAGGCCTAACATCAGATGAGGAGTCAAATGTGAGAGATCATCATTTGAGGACTATGGGCTGAATTTACAAAAATTTGAAAAAATCAGATGATGATAACGATAGCGTTAATAAGAGGAAAGATTTCATTAGAACTCCTTTAGAATATCATAGAAAACAGGTGTGTACTCAGTATGAATCCGTTATACATTTTGGCTGAGGAGTTTACATAACACTGAAAATATGAAATGATTTATGAGTTATAAGCAGTTCAAGTAAAGGCGGATTGACAATTACATGTAAGCTCCCCCACAGGGCAGCTTAAACACTACACATAATTACACTGCCTGATTTGTCATTAGGGTCAGACATTGAATTATGTCAGAAGAGTGGTTATTTATTATCAACTGTAGGAAGGTAATTTGACTATTGCAAGTATATAATATTGAAAATTGCACTTTGAATAAGGGCATTATGGCATTACTTCAACTCACTACCTTCAGTGGACTTTATAGCCAGCCAGCTATTTATACCATTACCTATGTACCATGTTTACATTGCAGCTTTAAATGTAAACTATACATATAGCTAACTCCAATACTGTACTGCTCTAACATCCTATTTCCACAGGCAATTTAAAGTAGTATCTACTGAAAACACAGAGTCATGCGGAACTAAAATTGCTACATCTAGAGTACAATATAAATTAAAATATGAAATATTGGGTAAAATGTGAATACAGTGATGTGAATCTTGGCTTTCTCTTTGTTTTTTAAATAAACTCTTAGTTGTTCGTACCTACAATATCATAGATGGGGGTTCATAACATGGAGTCAAGTCCTGACTTATGGCTACGATCTTCATTAATTAGCTGCTGATAAACTGCTACTCACAACATGTGACATTTTGTACTAGTGCAGCTGCCACAGATCCAGGCATTATTACAGATGACAGAGATGTAGCTGCAATATGCACACTCCTCATCTTCAGCTGACAGCCTTGATTAAAAAGAGAGCTCTAGGAATAATGAATTTTTATTAAATGATGCTACTGGCTACTTCCCTCTCTTTAAATGTTCCATTGATTTGACTGCCCAGCCAAAATGCTTATTTATCTGTGAAACCTAATTTACTGGATATAATTATTTTTATTTATTTATTTAGCAGATGCCTTTACCCAAGGCGACTTACAGAGACTAGGGTGTCTGAACTATGCATCCATGCAACTATGCTATTTCACAAATTTATAACTCTCTGTGTAAAGTGCTTCCTACCTATTCTAAACTTACTTTTACTGGCTTCCACTTATGCCCTCTTGTTCTTTTCTCTATGCTAAATCTGAAGTAGTGTCTTGAGTTAATTTTATCTATACCATTTATGATTTTAAGACTTGAATCAAGTTTCCCTTCTTTTTTCTAGGCTGAAAAGATGTAATTAGTTTTACCTGTCCTCATAGCTCATGTCATTAAGTCCTGGGATCAGCCCGGCTGCTCTTCTCTGTACCTTCGAGTGCAACTATATCTTTTTTTTTTTTAGTGAGGTGACTTTTTTGTAGTGAGTATTCTAGTAGGGTCTAACTAGAGAATTGCATAATCCTAGCATAACCTCTACAGACTTCAACTACTGTGGTACTATGCCTTTCAAATGACTCAGGATGCAAATACAGTCTTCATCCATATATATATATATATATATATATATATATATATATTATATATATATATATATATATATATATAGTGCCTTGCAAAAGTACAATTACAATTACAAAATGATGCATAGTCATTTTTTTTAAACTTAATATTTTATTCAAAACTTGAACGCTCAAACTGAAGACTTCTAACTGTAAGTTAAGTTTCAGTAAATGCCAGCAAAAATTAAAGAGAAAAAAACTGAAATATGTTGATTGCATAAGTATTCAGACCCGTCAACTCAATATTTGGTGGAAGCTTTCCACAGATTCTCAATAGGATTCAAGTCAGGACTTTGACTGGGCCACTCAAGGACATTCATTTTCTTATTCTTAAGCCACTCAGTGTAGCTTTGGCCTTGTGCTTTGGATCAATGTCCTGATGAAAGGTGAATTTTTGCCCCAGTTTTAACTCTTAAGCAGACTGAAAGAGGTTTTCATCTAGTATTTGCCTGTACTTTGCACCATCCATTATTTGTTCAATCCTAACAAGTTTGCCAGTCCCTGCTGAGGAGAAATATCCCCATAGAATGATGCTGCCACCACTATGCTTGTCTGTAGGGATGGTGTTGGGTCTGCGCCAAACGTAATGCTTGGCATTTAGATCAAAAAGTTCCAATTTGGTCTCGTCTGGCCACAACACCTTTTGCCAAATTTTTGCGGGATCACTCAGGTGCTTTGTTGTAAACTCCATGTGGGCTTTGAGATGGCTTATTTTTAGTACTGGCTTCCTTCTTGCCACCCTGCCATACAGATTACTTTTGTGAAATGTTCTGGCTATTGTTGACTGACGCACATTTTCTCCCATCTCAGCCATTGAACTCTTTCAAAGTTGTTGTTGGCCTGACAGTGCCGTTGGTTGCTCAGTTTGGAGGGACGGCCTGATCTAGGCAGTGTCTGGGTGGTACAATGCACCTTCCATTTCTTGATGATTGAGTAGACTGTGCTCACAGGGATATTCAGAGACTTCGATATTTTTTTGTACCCTTCTGATCTGTGCTTTTCAATGACTTTATCCCTGACTTGCTTTGAAAGCTCCTTGGTCTTCATGGTTGAGTCTTTGCTTGAAATTCACTACCTGACCAAGGAACCTCACAGAGACAGAGGTGTTTTTATTCTGAAATCAAGAGAACCACTAATATTGTTATATATACAATGCCTATAGTAAGTTTTCACCCCCCTTGGACGTTTTTACAGTTGTAATCAGTTACAAACTGAAATCTTGATACATTTAAATGGGATTTTTTCCTTCGATTTACTCAACCTATCAAACACTTTAAGGGGCAAGAGCATTTTTATTGTGAAACAACAGTTAATGAAAATTAAAAAAAAAAACTTGAAATGTCTTGGTTAGATAAACATTCACCCCCCTGAGTCAATACTTGGTAGAACCACCTTTGGCAGCAATTACAGCTGTGACTCTCTACCAAGTTTGCACATCTGGATCATACAATATTTGTCCATTCTTCTTGGCAAAATTGTTCAAGCTCTATCAAGTTCGATGGGGATCATTGGTGGACAGCAATCTTCAAGTCTTACCACAGATTCTCAATCAGATTCAAGTCCGGGCTTTGACTGGGCCACTCTAGGACATTCACGTTCTTGTTTTTAAGCCACTCCAGTGTTGCTTTGTCTGTGTGCTTCAGGTCACTGTCCTGCTGAAAGGTGAATCTCCCAGTCTTAGGTCTTTTGCAGACTGAAGCAGGTTTTCCACAAGGATTTGCTTGTATTTAGCTCCATCCATTTTGCCTTCTACCCTGACAAGCTTCCCAGTCCCTGCCAATGAAAAGCATCCCCATGGCATGATGCTGCCACCACCATGCTTCACATGCCTTTTTGCAAATTCCAAGTACGATTTTCATGGGGTTTTTCAGAAATGGCTTCCTTCTTGCCAGTCTTCCATACAGGCCAGATTTATGGAGTACCTCAGCTATTGTTGACACATGGACAGTTTCTCCCATCTCAGCCATGGAATGCTGTAGGTCTCTCAGAGTTGTCATTGGCCTCTTGGTGGCTTCTCTGACCAATGCCTTTCTTACCTGGCTGCTCAGTTTGGGAGGACGGCCTGCTCTAAGCAGATTCTGGGTGGTACCGTATACCTTCCACTATTAATGATCAAATTGATTGTGTGTCAAAGGATATTCAATGCTTTTGAAATCTTTTTATACCCCCCTCCCCTGATCTGTGCCTTTCCACAACTTTATCCCAGAGTTGTTATGAAAGCTCCTTTGTCTTCACGGTAGTGTCTTTGCTTTGAATGTACTACCCAACTGTGGGACCTTACAGAGACAGGTGTATTTAATCTGAAATCATGTGTGCCACTTTTATTGCACACAGATTGACTCCATTTAACATTCTGTGTGAATTCCGAAGGCAATTGGCTGTACCCGATCTTATTTAGGAGTGTCATAGCTAAGGGGATGAATACTTATTTAATGAAGACTTTTCAGATTTTTAATTGATTTGTTTTCACATTTTTTCACACATTGAAATTGTTGAGTAGGTTGTGTAAATCGAAGAAAAAAAAAATCCTATTTAAATGCATCAAGATTTCAGGTTGTAACACAACAAACTGCAAAAACGACCAAGGGGGGTGAATACTCCCTATAGGCAATATATATATATATATATATATATATATATATATATATATATATATATATATATATATATATATATATATAGGTTGTAGAGAAATATGCAAATAAAGAATTACAAGAGCCAATCAAATTGCGTGAAAGTTGCGTAACAACTTCTACAGTCAATGCGTTTTAAAAGTCAAAATACAGTAGCTGCATACATATTTCACCCTTTTTGGGGCTCATCAGTACAGCGCAACTGTATTTTGACTTCAGAAAAGCTCAGGAGAGTAAGTAAAAAACAAGTAACTTTTGAGGTAAGGTGAATTAAAGCAATACATTTAAAAACAATGGGTTGTAGGGAACTATGCAAATAAAGCATTACAAGAGCCAATCAAATCTTGTAATGCTTTATTTGCAAATTTCCCTACAACCCATTGTTTTAAAATATATTGTTTTCATTCGCCTTAACTCAAAAGCTACCTATATATTTATATATAAAACCTTTTTCCACATGTCTGCAGTATCATCAACATGTTTTTTCGCAAACTCCATACGTACTTTAAGATGAGGCTTTTTGATAAATGGCTTCTTTTTTGCCACCTGTCCATACAGGCCAGCTTTGTGTAGGGACCGGTTTATTGTTGATGTGTGAACACTGACTCCCATCGCAGACACAGAACTTTGTAGATCTCTCAAGTTCATTGTTGACTTCAGAGTGACACCCCGAACCAGTTTCCTGCTTGCCCGGCAGCTCAGTTTGGGAGGGTGACCTGATCTGAGTAATGTCTGGGTGGTATGATGCTTCTTCCACTTCTTGTACCTTTCTCCTGCTCTGTGCCTCTCTACCAATTTATCCCTGACTTGTTTTGAAAGCTCCTTGGTCTTCATAGTTGCTTTGTTGGATCACTATGTGAGTTGCAGCTTGAAAGTCTTTCTATACTTAAGGGAAAATATCTACAAGTTAAACCACTCTGATTACATACAGGCTGAAACCATTTCACTAATTTTATGACCTTTCAAGCAAATCATTTGCACCTGAGCTGATTTAGGGCTGCAGTAGCAAAGGGGTTGAATACTTATGTAACTGAGATTTTTCTCTGTTAATCGTACTTATTTATATTATATATTCATTTGTTAACTATCAATGTGGAGTAGATTCTACATGTAAAGTCTAATTTGAAAGCATCGTAGAATGCACTCAGGAGTCAACAAAATGTGAAAACTTTGCAGAGGGCTGAATACTTCTGCAAACAACTGTATATATACCTCGGTCACTGGCATCCATGTCTAGCACAAAAGGGAGATCTGGCCATAGCAACATAAGGACAGATGCCTGGTTCAGTGCTTCCTTCAGGGTGGCAAAAGCTTCTTCACAGGCCTTGTCACAATGAAAGGGCTGGCTCTTCTTCAGGAGTCACTGTTCACCCTCTCTTCTCCATTAGCAGACTGGCTTCCCTTGTAGCTGTCGTTTGCAGGAGTTCTCTTCTGCGTGAGTTTTCCAAATCACTCTTAAATTGGCCACTGGGGAAGGTTTCTCTTCCCAATGAGAGTAAAGCGCTGCAGGGTAGACAGCAAGGGAATCCCTGGCTCCAGCGTGACGTTTGCTCGGGGCAGAGCTCTGCTGCCATCTCTGACTGTCAGGCTGGCTATCAGTCAGTGTTGTTGAGTCAATTTCTCTGTTCTGTTTTCTCTGTGTTACCTCGTAGACCTCCTCTTCCTGCTCCTTCTCTCCCCATCAGAGATTCTGTTCAATCCACTGCGTCTTCTCTTCACCCTTCCAGAGTGCTTTAATTATTGGCGTTGCCTTCAGCCAAGCCATAGCACACTCTCTGCTCCTGATGAGCGCTCAGAGCTGGAGTGACTCTTCCACCGGGCGGGTTCCCTCTGTCTTTGCTGGATCCATTTCCCGATCCCACTTCAAACACTGATGTGTTCCCTCATGCCTGTGATGATGTTAATACACCTGACACACCAACCATGCTGGTCCCTTGGTGCTTCTAATGGAGTGGACTGAAACATTGGATTGTCATTCGAGCTTGAGGCCTCATTTTTCTTTTCTGCAGCATAGGTTATCCCTACAACTGCTGGCCCCTGATTGGGATTAATTTGTCATTGATAGCGAGGACCATGGAAATCAAGAGAAAGATTGCCAATTACTGTTTTTCATCTGAGAAACGTGATTCAACCTTTTGTTATGCCGGAACCAGCACTGCTGGAGTAATGCTAATTGTGCTCTATTAGTGGATATTTAATGTGTTTTGTTAAGCAAAAAACAAAAGCAAGGTGGCCTTCAAAGTCTATGAAAAGATGCATTCCTTCTTTACAGAGGCTGTTTTCATGGAATGCCTATATTAAAACAAGTTTTTACAGTGGTTTGTGTGCTGTTCGATGTAGACTGATGAGTAGGGTCAGGCTTCACCAAAACAGCTGCATCCCGTGAGTGAACAGGACCATTTTTCAAATTCATTCATATATATATTTTTAAGCCCAGTACAAAATACAGGAAGTTAACAACACAAAAAAAACTTCAAATAAACTAGAAAAGGGACATTGCATAACTATTTTATATTATTACTGATAAAGGCATTTGTAAGTCTTTGCAAAAGTTTTCAATATTCCTTAGTATCCAGTGATGAATGCACTAACAAAAAATAATTATTACATCTCAGTAAAAAAAAAAAATAATTAAAGATGTTCTTCATGTGCCATATTATGCCTCACCCCCAACAATGGCTATACACCAAACTTTAGTTTTAACTTTCAGCACTGCATATAATATAGATATATTGGGCTCTTCTGGAACATTTCAATGAAAGTCTCCATACAGTACAATAGAGAAATAATGAGCGTCATAAAGAAGTTGAGCAGTGTTTGATTGATTGAACCCCAAAGTGCCACAAGCAACAGGCCCATGTGTCACACATCAGTAACAGTCAGAAAACTAAGCCTGCCAGTCACACATACTGTGTTGTAAATGCAATACAATGTCACATTAAGTTATATGTTTTCACCATCAAGTGTTGATATTTTGCTTCAAGCACTGTAACTGAATGTTTGAAGGGTTCATTCTTGCAGTGTTTAGCAGAAACAATGTACCAACACTTACCACTCCCAGTGTTTGGTACAGCATTTACTTTCAACTAGGTTTTCATTAAGATTAATAAAAAAATAAAATTATGACCTGAATACAATCTTACAGTTACTGACTGTCAAAGATTCACTGGGGATGAAAGTACTCTGTAGGATGGCAACTAGGAACCAACACACTTTGTTAAAGAGTAAGTAGGTTCCTTTCTCTTTTTATGGTGTTTGCAATCAATTATGTGAACCAGCTCAGTCAACCCACCCTACTTGTTTAACTACTGGCACACAGGAAGACCCTCTGAAGTTGCTGCATTTTTGAACAGTTGGGGTTATTTTTGGTAGGCAAAGGGATAAAAAATATGGTTTTACACTACAAGGCACAGTTTCAGTTGCATACTTATTATAAGAATTGACATTCACTTTGTATTGTATTCTTTCTAGCACAATTTAACAGCACTGGAAAGAACTATGATTTGAAATCTTAGTTAGAATACTATTTAAAAGCCTTTACTTACCATAGATGCCAGTAGAAATGCAAGGGAATGCTTGAAAAATAAATCAAACAACTCAATGTAAATTAAAAACATACAGTAAAGCATGCACACATTATTATCTGAAATGGGGAATGAGTGTACATAATGTAGCAAGTCACAATCCAAGAAAAGAAGACATTTGTTTAGGAATATAAAATTAATCGGTAATAAGAGAGAGAAAAAAAAAACAAACAAAAAAAACACCACAGTGTTATTGTGACATTTTCAATCTTGGGCATCTACCAAGTATAGACTGCCAACTGTGTTGATATGGAGAATTTGTGGTGAAATCTAGGCTTTATGTTTGCAGACTAGGGGCTACAGTACAACACATTTCCAACTAGACCCACACAGTCAGTTCTATAGTTGTTTGCCTTCACATTATTCCCTTCAGCTGCAGTAAAGCAAATAAGCAGAGATGAAGATTCTTCCACAACAAGTTGTAGCAGTCACTACAAATTATGAGCAATGACCAGCTACAGCGAATAAAAGAAAATAATTTCTGATTTGCAAACAAGGTGAAATACCAATGGTATTTTATTGCACTGCTTGCAGGAGCTACGTACAAGTCCAGTCCCAGAATAAGAGGGAATACCAGATGAGCATTGGACATGATGTAAGTGTCCTGGTGCCAGTATTCGCCATGGAAATCATGGGTGAAGCAAATTTTTCCCAGGCAAGTATGTGACTGTCCATTGGCCAATACAAATGTTTGGTCTTGAGAGGGAAAGACAGCCTCTTCTGGCCTTCGCACTTTCTGCCACAGGGTGTTGTTCATCAAGGTGTAAGTGCTACCTGTGTCCAATAAAGCAGATCCTTTCCTGCCCGGAACCCCAATACATACAGATAGTAAAGACAGGTGTAGGCTATTCAGGTTCCCTAGCTTGCTGCTTTTGATGTTCTGCAACACCAAGCTCACCAGTCTTCTTCATTCCTGCTTGGTTGGCCTTCTTACTGCTCTTATCAGTAGAAGTCTTGCTATTTATCTTCCCCCAATAATCTTTTTGAGCAGACCAATCTTGCTCCACCATTGTCCCAACCCTGACCAGTTCTTCAACGGTCTTCACTGCCCCTCGGAGAGAGCTAGCCAGCTTCGGATTGCTGTTGTTGAGGATCCTTCTCACCAGCTCCTGGTCTCCACTTCAGACACAGCGCATGGTAATTGTAGGCAAAGGCACAAATGCACTCTCCTGGATTTTGCACTCTCTCCCTCAGTCGGTCTTCCACCTCAGTAAGAAAGTCGGTAGAGAGGAAGGCTTTTAGAAAAGCAGTCTTGAAGTGGCTCCAGGTCTGTATGTGGTGCCGTTCAGCGATCCACCAGCTGTTGGTATGTCTCTTAAGCACTGAGGACAGGGTAGCCATCACTTCAGGGTCAGACATGGGTCACACAGCAAGAACCTCTTCACACAACTCCTGATACTCCAATGGATTAGAGGTCTCCTCGTTGGCTTCAAACTCTGGAAAGTGGATCCTTATCTGTTCCTCCGCATCTAGGGCGTGCTAGTTTTGCTTTTCAGACTTTGTATCTCTTGCTCCCACAGCTTGTCATGTCGCTGTAGTCAGCCACAGCTCTCTCCAGTTTCGAGAGTGTCATTCACAAACATCTCAACCCACTCAAAATTGCTGATTAATGTAGTCTTGAAGACATTCCTCCCTGTTAAGGTTACTCGTCTGTGTGGATCTAAGGTCCTGATGTAACTGTTCTACCTGCTGTTTGAGCTGGTTTAACCCTACTACATTTTCCATTTCTAATTGACAGGGTGGAGGAAGAGGAGGAGGCAACTACATCATCAGATGGAAAACAATGCAAATGGATGGAGATGCAGATGGATCACATTAGTTTACTGCAAAGCTACGTCTTGGTGCTTATCTTGGTGAGAGCCGAGTTCAAATCAGCATGAAGTTCAACATCTACTCTCATGTAATGGAAATCTTTATATTATATTATATATATATATATATATATATATATATATATATATATATATATATATATATATATATATATACACACACAGTACTGTGCAAAAGTTTTAGGCAGGTGTGAAAAAATGCTGTAAAGTAAGAATGCTTTCAAAAATAGACATGTTAATAGATTATATTTATCAATTAACTAAATGCAAAGTGAGTGAACAGAAGAAAAATCTAAATCAAATCCATATTTGGTGTGACCACCCTTTGCTTTCAAAACAGCATCAATTCTTCTAGGTACACTTGCACAAAGTCAGGGATTTTGTAGGCATATAGTCAGGTGTATGATTAAACAATTATACCAAACAGGTGCTAATGATCATCAATTCAATATGCAGGTTGAAACACAATCATTAATTGAAACAGAAACAGCTGTGTAGGAGGAATAAACCTGGGTGAGGAACAGCCAAACTCAGCTAACTAGGTGAGGTTGCTGAAGACAGTTTACTGTCAAAAGTCATACACCATGGCAAGACTGAACACAGCAACAATACACAAGGTAGTTATACTGCATCAGCAAGGTCTCTCCCAGGCAGACAGGGGTTTCCAGATGTGCTGTTCAAGCTCTTTTCAAGAAGCATAAAGAAACGGGCAACGTTGAGGACCGTAGATGCAGTGGTCAGCCAAGGAAACTTACTGCAGCAGATGAAAGAAACATCATGCTTACTCCCCTTCGCAATCGGAAGATGTCCAGCAAAGCCATCAGCTCAGAATTGGCAGAAAACAGTGGGACCCTGGTACACCCATCTACTGTCCGGAGAAGTCTGGTCACAAGTGGCCTTCATGGAAGACTTGCGGACAAAAAGCCATACCTCCGACGTGGAAACAAGGCCAAGTGACTCAACTATGCACGAAAACACAGGAACTGGGGTGCAGAAAATGTAGGTGCTCTGGACTGATGAGTCAAAATTTGAAATATTTGGCTGTAGCAGAAAGCAGTCTGTTCACCAAAGGGCTGGAGAGTGGTATACGAATGAGTGTCTGCAGGCAACAGTGAAGCATGGTGGAGGTTCCTTGCAAGTTTGGGGCTGCATTTCTGCAAATGGAGTTGGGGATTTGGTCAGAATTAACGGTCTCCTCAATGCTGAGAAGTACAGGGAGATACTTATCCATCATGCAATACCATCAGGGAGGCATCTGATTGGCCCCAAATTTATTTTGTAGCATGACAACGACCCCAAACATACAGCGAAAGTCATTAAGAACTATCTTCAGCGTAAAGAAGAACAAGGAGTCCTAGACAGAGCCCTGATCTCAACATCATCGAGTCTGTCTGGGATTACATGAAGAGAGAGAATCAACTGAGGCTGCCTAAATCCACAGAAGAACTGTGGTTAGTTCTCCAAGATGTTTGGGCCAACCTACCTGCCGAGTTCCTTCAAAAACTGTGTGCAAGTGTACCTAGAAAAATTGATGCTGTTTTGAAGGCAAAGGGTGGTCACACCAAATATTGATTTGATGTAGATTTTCCTTCTGTTCACTCACTTTGCATTTTGTTAATTGATAAATATAAACTATTAACATGTATATTTTTGAAAGCATTCTTACTTTACTGCCTAAAACTTTTGCACAGTACTGTATATATATATATATATATATATATATATATATATATATATATATATATATATATATATATATATATATAAAACTATATATATATATAAAATTATATTTGCAAATGTATAACAAACAGTCCCCATATTGGCCAACAATACTGTAATGGTTATGTACAATGACCAGCACAGCGAATAAAAAAAAAGAATTTCCGATTTTGCAAACAAGGTGAAATACCAATGGTATTTTATTGCACTGCTTGTAAGAGCTACACACAATAATTGCAATAATGGCTTATATCCACAAACAGGTAATAATAATTACTATATGAATTGCATCATCCTAACACAATAGAGCAATAAATAGTAGCGGAAACTGCAATTCTTATAGTACCATTCTGGTAGCATATAATGAGACATGGGTGATTAAATGCTTCAGCTATTCAAAGGATAGATCATGAGACAAAGAGAAATTCATTAGAAAAGATTATTAGACTAAACCCTACAGCTAACAAACAGCATTAGTATAAATTGTAGGCCTACGGCTCACACAGCAGGGAATAAACAGTTACACAGTTATACAAATACATATACAATTGCAAGCCAATTCAGTCCTTTAAAAGAATGATGAAAAAGGATGAATGAAGAAACAAAAAGGCTTCCAAAACCAAAAACCGAATGGCCACTCAAAAAATAGAATTGTAATCGAAACCGCATTGCCCAAACAAATGGAAATATCTCACTGGTCTCAGCTGCGTAGATCCAATGCTGCAGCAACATGCCGTTGGAAAGCCATTTAGAAAAATACTGCTGGCAGTGACGAGAAAATGTCAAATAACTGGTGTAACTATAAAGAACAGGCAATCGATGTTAGTGTTGCTGTAATGGTGAATTCTGTCTAAAGTCAAACAAAAATAATACTCAAAACACTGAAGGTTGACTGCTAGTTAGACATATAAACACAGAGCCAGACTGCTAAATGAATATAACAGTAAAAAGGTTCTAGCAAGTAGAAGTACAGAGCTCACCACTGAACTAAAAGAAAGAGACCCTTTCTTACCATCTCCTTTCTCCCTTTAAACTTCCCGGGACAAGGAAGAAAACAAATCACTACCCACCTCGAACTACAGCAAGCTGACTGGGTAAAACGTGAAATGAGTTAGAAAACAAAACTGGAGAGACAGCACTATAACCATGTAAGGCAATATAATTAGTAACAGGGCGGCCAAACGTGTGTTTGTTTAATATATAGTACGGTAAACAAAATTTAAAGGTTTACAAGCATAAAGAAAATACTTTTTTAAATTTTTTTTTTTCTTTTAATGAACAGGGCACAGCGGTCAAGAAAGCTAGGAGGATAGCTAGCCTGGCCTGGCACACCCCTATACATGTAAGCTACAGCAGGTGAAGTGTTTATTGCTCCATATTGGGTGACAGGTGCCACAAAGTTATTATTTTAATTTTAATTTACTTTTTTTTTTTTAAACCAGAAAGAAAATAGCATCACCAAACCCTCAAGGTAAAGCAGTATTTAATCATGTTGTGGGTTGAAAAAAAAAGCTTCCAACTGAATTTAAAATTCAATTGGACCCTCCCCATGCCTTTTAGTTCTTTATTACCACTGTACAGACCCTTTTTAGTAGAAGTGCAACTGGGTTCTTTTTAACAAGAAGTCCCTAAGAGGCCTTCCTTTTTTGAAGAGCAAATACCTGAAGTTTTTCACACACACTCTTGCCAATCATGAATGCCAGGCAGAATTTAAATAAGCACTGCTGTCAGGACTGCCACTCTGAATACGCAAACCCAGGCTGGCTGTGTTAAAATACCAACTTCACAGCTCTCAGAGGTAGAGTGCAATAGATTAGTTTATTAAGTTTAAAGTGGAATCTACTGAGGCTCAAAGGACAAGCAATAATAGTGATGTCCATTACTGTGGTTTACAGTAACTGCATATGGGGGCAGTTACTATAAAAGCAGAGGTAATGGCAAGCCAAATTACCTTTACCCATACACTGTTATTGGATTTCAATAGTCAATGTAGGGGACAATGTGTCTTGTGTGGTAACTGAGTAAGACTTTATTTATTTTATGAGTGCTGATTGCCATTATTTTCTCATTTTTTTCTACTATATTGAGTTTAAAAATACTCATACAGAATGTAACATTGGTATAAATGTGGTTTTAAACCTGTGGTTTTGGTCAGATCAAAAGCTCTATGCCTTCTCAAATACCAAATTATTTTGACTTACATGCATCAGTGGTTCTTAATTTTCAAATAATGCGTGTGCAGCATTTACAACGGTATATAAAGTTTTAGGGTTTTTTTTTTTAACAATTGTTTTTAATTTGCTTTCCAAAAAATAAAGTAATACATGAACAAATGGATACAAATTAACAGTGGGAGAGCTAAAACATATTGTAAGTATTACAGTAACAGGAACACAAAATGAATTAATAATCCAAAATAATAATAATCATATATTATATCTATAACAAAAACATTGGCAATGTAAAAATGCAACAGCCTTTTAAAGTGGTGATATTAAACATGCAAGCCCAAGTTAGGAGAAGCAACTGGGGCAACCTTGTCAAGCATCAAACAAATATCCATCCAGTGCCGGGGTGTTGGAGCATTTTTTTTTGGTTGTGCATTGTCAATATTTTTTGTTGTAGATGTGACTGTTGAGCTGATAAGGGAATGGTCACAATCCACTTGAAGTTGTACAAAAAGCATTAAAACAAAGTCAACAAGATCCTATCAGGAGCTTTGTTTACAACTATGATCACTTATCATCCACTGTATCTCTACTGTGAATATTTGTCACTTCATAGGAGAACCATCAATAGAGGTGAGCAGCAAGATGTTGCAGAGTTTCAAGCTCATTGTCCTCTTCAGCCTATACTTCCTTGTTTTTGTCTACTGGTTGGGTTATCTCCTCATCAGCTGCAGCTATTTGTTGTAGTTGGTCATTATAGGCCATAGCTTTTTGAAGGCTATCCCTACAAGCAGAGAAGGCTTCCATATAAGAATAGCACCCTTCAGGAAGAAGGTCTTGACTGTCTTTCCATGGATTGAAAAGTAGGAGGATAGCATTGAAGTAGTTCTCTGGGTAGTCTTGTACACTGTAATGGTAATGATTGATTAAGTAGGGCGTGCTTTTCTTTTTGATGTATCCCAAGGGAAACATTTTAGGCTTCTCTGTCACTACATCAATCCATGCAAGGAAACCATAGAAGCTTATGCCTTGCAGAGCCTCAAGACGTTTTGGTTAGTATGAGTCAATCCAGGAAGGAAAGTAGATGTCGGTTGAGTCAGGATTTTTTTTTGCTAGCGTGTCAATGTGTTCCATGGATTTCAGCCGGTGGCTAGAAACCTTTGATACATCAATCCACTTGATGGTTGTCAGCGGAAGTGTGCCTTAGAGAGGTAAGCCTAGGAGATTGTCTGCTGCTTCAAGTGCATCACATTCTCTGTTAGACAAGCTGCAGAGTGCAACATTTCACCGTCTGCTGGCCAGAGACTTGTTTGAGTTGATGTCGTTTATGATGCCAAGGGCAAAACTCTTCTCAGGTTTTGAGAGGTATTTTGTAATGTAGCAGTTGGGGGCTGTAGATTGTTCACCAATTAACTGAATATCCATACTGCCTTCCTAAGCTAGCAAAATTGTAATCATTGGTTCTGACTTCTGCACTACTCCGTGGTAGATCTTAGAGTCTGCCATGAGGTTTGAGTGCTTTCCGGCCAGCAATGGCCTCAGCCACATCTTGGATTGCCACCACAGTTTGTTCTTTTCTGGGAAATCCAAAGCGACAAACTATCACCACCTTGTTTTTTATTCTTCGTCTTAGACAGTGCTTGGCATTTATGTTGCTGCCATTTCAAGACACGGTCTCTGAGCATAGGTGCTATCAGGTCATTTGGAATGTTACAGGTGACATGTTGATTAACGTACTGTGCAATTTGTCAGTTGGGGGAAAGTCCAGTAAGTGGTGCATCTTCCACCCAAAGAAGCATGTGGAAGTGCTGCATTCCATGACCCTGGTACTCTCTGTACCAGGGCCATTTGTGAATGTGATAAAATTCAAGATTGCAAGAAACTTGTTGTGTATGAACGAGATGCACTGACAGGATCTCGTGTGACAAGCAAACCCTGGTACATTCAACTCCTTTATGTATTATCCCAGAACAGTCCAAGTCCTCTGTTAATCTGGCAAAGATTGGCCTGGTGCTGCAGGTGAAAGGTATATTGCTGATTCAGCCTAAATTGCGTGTGGCATGACTGAAGCTGAGCTTTGACAATCTCTGTTGGATTCAAACGGGGCATCTGTTCAGCATGCATTCCATGAATTCCATGAGTGTAAAAGTCTGGGAAACACAGTAGGTCTAATTTTTTCCCCCAGTCTTCCACAGCATCATCCTGTATGTGAACCATTTGATAAAGATCAGTAGCTGTAGCTTGCTTTCTTTCTTTCACTGTGTATGGGATGTATTGTGTAATTGTGGTAAATGACAGCCTCTTCATCCGGTTGAACCTTATGTAGCAAAGGTTCTTTGGGTTGAGGTTGTTCTTTGCTTGTTTCCTCCACAGTAATTTCATCGTCATCTTCTTCTTCATTGTCAGAATGACACTGAAATATGTTCAAGTTGTGATAAGTAAGCAAGTTTTGTGGGAAAATGATATTTTTTTTAGAAAGGATTGATTTCCTTCAACTTCTGTAAAGCATTATACACTTTATTGACATCCACAATGTCCTCCCAAACAGTTTTAGACTTTGTTGGTGCACTGCATACCAGGATGTGGAGTTCCAAGTCATCTAGCAAGGCTTGTTTTGGCAGGGGCAGTTTTGCTCAGTGTTTCCTGAAGATCTTGCTGTTTGTGAAAAAATGACATGTAATTTTCCCATTGTTGAGTTTGTTTGTTTAACTGTTGGTCCCAATGAAACAATCAAAACAAAACAATCCAGGCATTGCAGGTCACGATGTTATCAAGAATATTTTTCTCGGGGCCAAATGACAGTGTACTGATTCCTTTGGGGCCATAACTAATTAAAACCAATATATTACCACTGAGATATACACTGTATAGGCCTATTCTCAAAACAGCCTGGCTAAATATTTCAAAGTTAATATTCCAAATAAGTAGGCAACTATTACTATTACTTATTCATTTATTTTTGATCAAAAAAGCCTCCTTCACAATATTAGGAATCTGTCATCTACCTAACATAGCCTACTTTATATAACAATGTGTCCCTTTCATTTATTTTTTTAACCAATGCACTAATGCATTCCTGAGTTGTCATGCTCACGTACTAGGTGGTGTCTGGAATGATCCAAATGCAATTAAAACAGCGGGTGGAGGCGTGAAATAAATATATTTATAGCTTCTCTTATGCAATTATTTAAATAGTGAATCAGTCATAACAGTGTGTCTCAGGTGTCTTATAGAAAAGTGAAAGAGCAGCATGCCGCACAGGCATGGTGTGCTTTAATGGAATCAGAGATGAAAAGTTCTGCTAGGAGAGAATATGAGTGAGTAGCTGCTATGCACAGCGACCAGGGAATTTTTTTTAAGGCGAGCGAAGTGAGGTGGGAATTATTTAAAATGAGCGCAGCTGCTGGAATCAATAAATTAAAAGTAAATCAGCTAATTTTTGCTGTTTAATCTACTATTTGTTATTGTAAACAAGTAAAACCAGTAGTGTAGTGGTAAATACAAAAGTGTGTAAATGCCCCTGTTTGGTGGAGTTGAACATATAGATTGAACAGATAAACATGAACATACATTGTTATTGTCCCTCAGCCAACAAGAGCCCCCCCCCCCCCCATACAGTTATCTCCACTGTCCACATGACAAATCACAGACCCAACAATGTGCTTTACGGGAACAATTCTGTGTCCTTTTGTGGGCAAGGATGAAGGCTATTAGCACCGCCATGCAAGTCCAGCATGCCTAACAACGAACATTAACAAAACATAAACAACCAATCACGACACACACAAAGAACACGCTGTCCAGTGGCCATGACCCCCTGCTTGCGCCACAGTTCTGACTGAGGTCTCAGCTGTCAGTATCACACGCAGGAACACCCAGACTGTAAGTGGAATGGAGCAAGCCAATTGTATATGGAGCGGGGGAGCGGAGCGGTGTAACTGCTGGAGCGGACATTTCCGGCCCTCTCCTTTACAGCACTGAGAAGAACTGAG
Organism: Polyodon spathula; assembly: GCF_017654505.1. Lineage (NCBI taxonomy): Eukaryota > Metazoa > Chordata > Actinopteri > Acipenseriformes > Polyodontidae > Polyodon > Polyodon spathula. Next base: position 59,290,265 of record NC_054538.1, on the reverse strand, counting down.
CACGGTTTTATTTTTCTTAGATGTATGTTCGGCCGTGGATTTTGGACAAGAGTTATAAAAAGGTGACAAATACAGATGCAGTCACTTTACAGTATTTTCTATCATGCCTGTGCATGGAAGCCATTAATTTTCCAGTTTCAAACCACAATTAGGCACTTTTATGTTTTTCAGACTTGAGATTTGCATTTTTTTGAAAAGTTTTACTTTTCTTTTATATTCAATGTGATTGACGTGGCACTTTATCAATGATATATATATCATTGTGTGTGTGTGCTACATCAATCAATAAAGTAAAGCTAATTCCGATTGTGGAGCTGCATTTGTGCCATACAAAAATGTGAGAAACATCATCCATGTGTGTGTGTGTCCATCTTTTTTTTTCATTATTTTGGCCCTTGAGCCTTTGTTTCTTTGTGTCTTTTGTGAAATAAATGTGTGCACCAGTGCTTCACTGCAGCTTCCGTCTCTTATCCTGCTGGTAATGTCTTGAGCCACAGCACTATTCTCTCACAGTCCGTATATTCACAAACCATAACTAAATAAACAGAGTGCACTTGCAAACTGCAGTTCTGAAAAGAATATATAGAAAAAGACCAAAAACACTCACTTTAGTTCACATCCAAATGGCTCCTGCTCGCAGATAAGTCTGAAGAGCAAGCAAATTGATATATTGTTGAACACAGCCCTAATAATAATAAAAAAAGCTGCTAACCTATAATAGGTTTTGTTTTATAGACCTTTGTACCCAACATATTATTCAAATGCTATTGTACAGCTGAAAACAGTTTCATTACTCTTAGGCATGTGCTGTATGATTTATTGAAATGATATACTGAATGCTAGAACATATTTTAAAGTATATTAATAAACAAGTAATGAGAGAGGATTTTCTTTTTCTTTTTTAAAGTCTCCATTAATCTTAGAAACAAGCTGAATGTGTGTTTTAGATTCTGCATTTATCAATATGCCTCATCCTTTCTAAAACATAAAATAGTAGCTAATGGAAAATATTATTTTTATTCAATCACATTTACATAGACTTGTTTAAATCAGTACGATAATAAAATGCTGCCACTTTGTGCAGAATAGATTAATATAAATCAGGGTTCTCGCCAGCGCTGTTGAGTGTAACAGGCTGTTACGTTGTTACCTGGAAAAATGACGCTGTATTCAGGCCTCTGAATTATTTCTCAAATAATCAACAATGTTTCACAGGATTAAAACATTTCAGCTGTTGTGCAAACGGCCAAAAAATAACAATAATGCTGTGAATCATTGTTGACTATTCTTTTATGTGAGAAATTGATTTGCTTACAACACTTGTTTCAACTCTCAATACTCTTCAATGGGTTGGTTGTGACAGCATATTCTCTAGTTTGGTACGTGTAATGTATGCGACATAGAGACGAGATTGAACTTCACTGAATTTTATTACCACGTTCCCCCCTGTTGACAGATGAGACTAGATCCTGGGTATGCCCGATACACCGCTCTGTAACAACCAACACCATTGCAGATCTTTATTATTATACCATAACTACTTTCTCTCTAAGACTTTAATTTAGTTAGCCACTGTGGCTAAAGTAACTTTTTAGCACACTGGAAAAACTTTAGCCACATAACAATAATATGAACACGTTATAAACATACTGTTTCAGCAAGGCAAAAAGATGTGTATTTTATTTGAAAACACATAGATATTCAAATGCCAGACCCTACCATTTACAATACACATAAATATATTTAAATTGCGCTATAACTCTGGTTCCCATTTAAAAAATGCAAAACTTAGTCCCTGTGACTGGATAGTCGCAGTGCGTGGTGATGTCACAGAGCAGGAAATGAAACACAGTGGTGAGCGAGTTGAATTTGAATGAAAAGCGCTGCGGAGTGGTTTATTAAACAAACAGAAAATAAAAGGTTTGTACAAAACACTGACACCAAAACAGGGCACGGCACTTTAGGCCAAAACAAATATACAAACAAAACAAAACAAACAGGCACTAACAAACAGGGTAGACGAATGCTACACAAAACAAGTACGGTGCTGGTGCTTCCAGCACTTGTAGCAATTGATCGTTTTCAAATATAGTCTCTCTCTCACCTGTTCTCCACTCTGGAACACACAAACCCGAGTGAGTGAAAAGATTCTGCTTTTATGCAGCTGTACTGAGACTCGATTGCTAATCAATCATTCAATGGGAGTCTCGGTACAACTGCACGTGAATTAATAAAGTGCAATTTCCCGTGCTCACCTATTATTACATTTCACCTGCACGTAAAGTGCTGTGCAATTCTCGTGCCTAAATACAAATATATTTTAAATCACTCGTGTTACACAGACCCATTTATATCCCGTGTATCAATAACTATACATCAACAGTAACACACAAGACGCAACATATAAACATACGCACAGGGGCAGGCACACTGCCACAGTCCCACATGAAAAAAAAATGTTATTACAGATTTCCTAAATTCTGAATAGGTTTGCAGAGATATCCATGTTCTGCATAATCTTTTACATTATTTTGACTATGACACAGTTTTCTTTCCACTACAGAACGGTAAAGCAAAATTGTGCCACTAGACAGTGCTATTAGTGTATGTTAATATTAATACCTCCCTGACCAATCGCAGCTCTAGTTCAAGATTGTAATGTGATTAATAATAGTAGGATTTTACAGCTGCTACTGTGTTTAAAAAAATGTTTTTTTTTTTCCACTGTGTTCTTTCATCTGTGACTAATGACAGTAATATTGCACCGATCCTGACATTAAAACTCAATAAATCATAGTAAGACGAATCCATCTTTTTAAAATAATAAATGTGTTTATTATTTTATTAAATTATTGAATGTGTTGGCAGTCTTACACAAGTACATTTTTCAAAGCCTTCGCCATCACGGCGAACTTTGGGAAAAATAGTTGAAAAAGAGAAAACGTTTATCCAATGGCAACCGGCAAACAGGAAAGTAGCATAACACGCTGGGTTAAATAACTAAATCATTAAGACAAAGAACAGTTCTGAGATATTTAATCTTAATCTTTTTTTTTTTTTTTATTTCAAGGTCTTTAGAAAAAAATCCAAAGTTCCTCAATTTTACAATAACCCTTTTGTATGACTTCAGTTTCCCATAGATACATTTTCATATCGTATGTAGGTTTAAAATATAAAGTGTGGGACACTGTGCATGTCCAGTTTTAATTGCGATAAGTGGGAAAAAAAGGTTAATTTGTATATCCCTTAACTATGGAACAGTGCCAAACAGATTTTCCACTTATTCTTGCAAGCACACGTGTGATCAAGTGTAAGTTACCTCTTTTAATGGTGCAACAACCATATATATATCAGAACGACAACAAAAGCAAAACTCGCAATCACATGATCACAGTAAAGTTTATTAGAATATTTAAAATGTGACACGATGCACGTTTTTAGTATAGCTTTTTTTTTTAGTAATCTACAAAAAAAAAAATGTTTAGAACACCTAATATTTATGCTATTTTTAAAGAAGAATAAAAACAGCACTAATTATATCTACATAATCGTAGGTCATTAATGTTTTGAAAGGTACAGGTTTCTCAGTCGGACAGAAACAACACCATGTCAAAAACCTAGTTGCCCCTCCGTGGAATGGCGTCCATGCATTGCTAGGGAGTATGTCATCCTATGATGTAGACTCTGCATCTACCTACTGACAGCCATAGATATAGAACATTATCCTGACAACTACTTCCACAAAGCATAAGCATGTACATGTACGTGACCTGTTTCGCAGGCAGTCGGTTGCGCGGATTTCCATTTCTTTCAACCCCAGCTCCTCCCACCACCACACTGGGAAAAATTCCTGGTGACAAGCCTGTATATATTGTTCCAGTTAATGATACAAAACATATTTGCCCTGTAGTAAACTATATGCATTTGTTTAAATGTAAAGACTACATGTACAGTATTAAAACACTGCTCTTTAATTCACCGTTAGTTTTCTTTCTTTTTTTTCTCGCACTCGTAATGTGCTGTCAGAATTACATATAATATTTAAATTTAAAGCGTAAAGCTGTACATGGACTTTCCTGATGATAAGTATTCAGGTGACGTACACTTTGACGGTTTGAATTAAGAGTTTTTAGCCTTTCAGTAGCTGATCGGAACCTATGTTATGGAATGTAAAGTAAGAGATTGTGATACATATTTTTCTCTTGCTCTGATGTTCCCTCCCCTGCATAGACAACCTGTTATCTTTTGTTTTTACAATGGTTAGTGTTATTATTATCCTCTAGTTTATGCCTGGTTAACACACTACACCTTTACTATAAGCACTAAGCACTTTCTCAAGTAAAATATTGCACTTTGGTGATTAAAATGAGTTTTGAAAAATCTTAATTATGATGACCTGTTAATACAAAATTTGTAATTGATCACATGCTGGTGAACTTAATAGTGGTGGACACAAATATATTGAACAATGCGGTGTTGCTGCTGCTTTTAAACATGCTGTCAAATAAAAACATTCTGATTGATTTTATATGTATCTATTGTCTGAGTTTTTCATGGTCACACTATTCCCTGTATTTTAGCTCTCTATAAGAATAAAAAGAACCTGATTAATTGTTATCTAATATTGTCTGTGCTTTATCTCACTGAACTTGCGTAGTCAGACTATATATTAAAAATAACCCCTCTGTTTATAGCCCCTCTGAGTGAGCGGGTGTAATGTTGGAATGTAATTTCTATTGTTTTGGCCAGGTTACAGTATTTTCACTGTTCAGATTATTTTATTAATGTTATTAGTTGTTAGAATGAATACAGCAAAAAAAAAGAAAAAAAAAAAAAAAAAAAAAAGATGAGTTGGTAGCTTTAACTGGAAGACCTGACGCATTGGGGTGTGGCTGCTGAACTGTTTTGAATTAGGTTGTGTCTTGGAACTAGGGAGAGAAATCGTTACCACAAGGTATTTTGAGCAAGTGTCTTTGAACTCTGTATTCTAATGCTGTAACCAAAGAAATAAACCTATGCCAAGGAAATAAAGAATACTGAACAGAGAAATCTCGTTTGGACATTGTTTATACACTTCATGAACTTGTCCTGCTCATCTGAAGAGTACACATATACTTATACCAGTCTTATACCTGTAATTTCATCCTTGCCTGAGTTAACGCCCCCAAATCTTGCCTATAAAAGTCAGTGTCAGCCTAGTATACTTCTTTTACAAAATAGTAACCTCAAATTCGAATTACAAATGTATAAATTTTAACTATTTAAACGATCAAAATTGTAGCGGATGATCAAAATACCTTTATAATCCACATTAATCCAGCTGGGGCTGCCTGTCTTTACATATCAATTTATTTACATTAGTCATACAGTGAAATCAGGTTTATTAATTTTAGGGATGCAGTTTTATTGTTCGGCACTATTAAGAGCATTCAAACAGACCCTAATTTAAAATAAATTTAAAAAATGTTAAAAAAGTCCTCCATCCTGGTCTAATGTTCATTTGTGATTAACAGATTACAGTAACCCGAATCAATGACAGCTTCTTTCCAATAGGCACTCTTTTTTGAGGTGCACACACTATAAAAAAGGATGGAGGTAAAATGCTTTGTCATTTTAACAAATACAGTTTAGCATATGACAATGACTGTCCAAAATAAAAACTGAAGATTAAATTACATTTTATCTGTGATACAACACTGTGTAAACAAGATACAAAATGTATCAATTGAAATAATACACACAATGTATTTAAATAGCAGCTACATTCTACAAATTCTACACAACTGTTAATTTGTCATAATTACACACAGAACAGGAAATAAAGTATTGCATATTTTGCCACATGTGATGATCCCAAACTCTTGTCATAATAACACAGTGTTCACTAAGAAAAAAAGTAATTTCATTTTGTCAGCAAGAATGAATCACATTTTTTAATGAGTTCAGGGGCCAGTTTCACAAGCCAATTTTACAGTAGCTTTAATTGAAAGAAAATGTGTATCTTTTATTAATTTTGTCTAGCTAAGCTTATTTCTGTAAAACTCTACTGTTCTGTCTTGAAAATGTGTTTGGTGAAGGCAAGACTTTTTTTGTTTGATACAAGCCAGCTAAGTGTTTAAAGTGCTTTGCGGACTTAGGGCTTGGCTGCAATAACAACGATTTGGTGAACCTTTTTAAGTGACAACTTAAGTAAAAATTCAACAGTTCAACAGAGTTTCGGGCACTTCTGGGATAAGTGTTTTCAGCACACCTTTAAAAAGTCAATTTTGTTATTTTTATCTGTGTTGGAACCAGTCAACAGCAGAATCTGTGACTGAACTGAAAGTAAAACACTGTGAGTTTTGAGTTTTAAAAAAAAAAATGGGATTGAAGTAGAGCCTTACTACTCAAACCGAGCCCGACGGGACCCGACAACAAGTGTCAGGTTCGGGTTGCGTCGGGTGTCGTTTGTATATTATGGTTCGTGCTTGGGTCGCGTCGAGTGTTATCAAGTGAGTTGATTATGTTTTTTTTTTTTTTTTAGTATTTTTTTCTTCCTCTGTGTGCAAGTGCTTCCTAAAACTTCCTGCTTCACAATTTTTGAAAAACCACTCACCATACACCATAGGTTCTTTGAGAAATTACCTCTCTTAATATCATGTCACAAACCCGCTTAGTGTCACGTTTTGTGCAGCCTGTCAAATGCTGCATCACCAGGATACAATTCATTTCCAGTGCAACTAACAACCAATAATCATCTTGGCTGATAAACTAACATTTTGAGCAGCCTGTAAACAAATGCTGCATGGGTAGTCTAACGGGATACAGTTCAGTTGCAAAACCCAGATGTCCCCAAATTCAGTCTTATATAAATGCACACCAAAAAAAATCACCAAGTACAACACCTAATTGATTGCTCTCCAGTCAACAATTCATGCCTTTTTTAGATAATGACACAAACTGTTTTGTTCCATGATTCAAGTGGTAAACTATATGCATTTCTTTAATTCACTGGTAGTTTTCTTTCTTTTTTTCCTTGCACTCGTAATAGGCAAACATGAATGTTTATAGCATGACCTGCTTTATATCACAAATCATGCCTGCATGGCAATCATGATATAAAGCGGGTTCATATATATATATATATATAGGCTGATGGAGTAAAAAAAATAAAAATAAAATATCAACAGGAGAATGTGTAGCAGTGGAAGGTTCCATTGCTGGAAAGGATACGTCTAAATCCAGCGAAAAAATGGGAAATTCATCTCTGCAGTGGCACACTGAAAAGTTATGTATTCACCCTGTAGTTGTTTTAAAAGCCATTGTTGTGGTATAATATTTGTTGCTGAACGTTAGTTTAGCGGTTTGATATGATATTGGCTTGTCCAAAATGAGTATGCAAATTTGCAAGAGCATCTTCTGTGTGGCTATTTATGGTAATAAAGTTTGGAAGAAGCCTGTTGTTGTCTTCTTGTAGATCATGCAGTGTTGGATTACTAGGAAAGGATGTAAATGAGATATGATTAACTAGGAGTGATTTTTTTTTAAATGTATTTACCTTTTAACTGGAAAACAGGAATACTCTACACTGAAGGTACTTATTTGCAATAGCGGATGTTTGGAATATATTTGTGGAGACAGTTGGATCGGGTCGGGTTGGATATGCAAATATTTAAAAGGTCTTGGGCTCAGGTCAGGTTCAGATTTTGTTTGGTTGGGTCGGGTCGGGATCTGGTTTTAGATTTAGGCCCAAGCAGACCTCTAGGTTAGAGACCAATTAAGTAAAAATTAAAACTAAGTGTAAGTCAACACAGTATAGTCTAGCTATTTTTTTTATTTTATCAAATTGAAGTACCAGTACAGTGTCCGGATACGATCAGGTACAAGTCTTTTATTATTATTAATCGTAGTCGTAGTGGCAGTAGTAAAAATGATATACATTAGACAGCTCCTACATACAGGCCTGTGTCAGTTTCATGGAAATGATAGAGGCCATTTGATTGTATAAGCCATGTCAGTTTAATTTAGAGGAGGCTGGAATCTGAGCTGTGCTGTGGTTTAAAAGTAATGTTGGGTTATTTATTTGTGTTGTATGTTGCGTGTACTGTGTTTAAAATGTATATTTGTATTTAGGCACAAGGATTGCACAGCACTTCATGTGCAGGTAAAATATAAATGAGCATGGGGAATTGCACTAAGTAAATTCACGTGCAGTTGTACCGAGACTCCAATTGAATGATTGATTAGTAATCGAGTCTCGGTACAGCTACATAAAAGCAGCATGTTTTCACTCACTCAGGGTTGTGTGTTCGGTGAGTGGAGAACGGGATTGGAGATGGAGGTAATAGTAATTATAATAGCATCTCACCGTGTTTGTCTGTATAGTTCATTTTGTTTGTCTCTTTGTTTTGGCTGCCAGTGCCAATGCTGAGCGAAAACAATCACTCAGCTTCACCAAACTCCACCTCTCTATGTTTCTTTGTTGGTTCCTGGCTCTGGTCTGATGTCAACAACTGCAGCCATCTTTGTGACAGTTTATCACAGGATATAATGATTCTCTACCAATATAACATACCGTAAGATAAGCCAACTTAGAATCACTATAGAAGTAGATCAGTCAATTCCACTGTTGTATAATGTTTTAGTACATTTACAAATACTGATAGTTATCTTTAGCTTAGCTTGCCTGTTTTTTTACAAGATTAGTTGACTGGTTGATTAACGTACTGTATATGTCTTCTGTGAGACGTATTCCCTGAACACGATAATCATGAAAGTGTAATAGAAATGTAACTGGATTCACTAGTGAAACTGTGTGTCTTGAAAAACAGGGCAAACTGCTGTGTCTTGAGAAGAAGGCCTCTGGCTTGCAGACATACTGAACTATGTGACCTACTGATTAGAGGACCAGCACCTGAACTGGATTAGGGTGAGCGGACAGTTGAATTATGTACAGATAATTCACACATTCAACAACAATCGTTTTGACGCAAGGAAGACATAAGCTAGCAATGTCCCAGTGGAAAAGGACATTAGAACATCAATGGACTGGGAGTTTAAAGAGGCAAGATACACAAATGACCTCATGAAAGTAGCTACTCAGCAGAGTAAAAAAAGTCTATAAATTTCGAAGCAAAACTGAATATTTTGCACTCCACATCGAATGATAAACAAGTGCCGTCACTCTGCTAATATGCCTGAAAATGGACCCAAGAAGAGGAAGCAAGCTGCAAGCAAGTCACTACCACAAACAACGAGACTGAGGCCTGGCTGGAGGACTGCCGTAAAACTTATAGCGACTGTTATCAGACAAACCAGTCTAGGTCTGTTGTACACCTAAAACCACATTATCCAAAATAAACTGCTACCTGCGTAACTAAAAGATTCAACAAAGAGGAGAAGTCTTTGTTGCAGTTGATTCTATCAAGAATTGAAAGTTTTGTTGCCAAGTTTGATCCAATTTGGGATTGAAGATTTAGTTGCTGAGAGGAGAGCTTCTTATTGGAAGCTTCAACAGATTGAGTTTCCAAGCCAGCAGACCAAAAGTCTAAGCTTCAAAGAACCGTTGAGTATAATTCCAGTTGCATTTTCCTTTCATGGAACTAAATTAATTAATTGTAACAAATTCACGTAGAACTGTTAATTATTTAGTTTGCACACTTTGCGTGTGAAATAACCTTTAGTGAAACTTGATGAAGTAACTATAAACCTTATATTGCTGTATGAAGAGTTCTTTAAAAGTTTAAAAACCATTAATAAACTTAATGTGATATAATCTAAGATTGTCTGCATTGTTTCAGTCTGAAGCTGTGACTGTATGTGGGCGTGTGTGTGAGCAAGTTACTACGTCACAGCTTGCTCGAGTGCTGCTTATGTGTGAGGAGACAGGCGGTGTCACATTTCAATTGCCTGCTAGTAAAGTTAAGGCAGTGAGAGATTTTTAATTGTGTTTTGTGCTTAGAGATTAAGATATTTACTTTCTGACTTTTCTGATTTCTGTTTTTTATTTGTGTACTTAATAAAATACTACTACTGATTAACCATCCCTTGTGTCTGCATGTGAATTTGTGTTCATAGTAAATCCTCGATCTTTGTAACACATCAATTAAACTAATCAATCCAGATAAAATTTATCAATTATTGAATTGTTCCTACACTTCCAAACAAAGACTGTTCACTTCTAAAATGGTTCACGTCAGACTAAACATATTAAAGTGCTCACTGTTCTTAATCCATAAGAGACATGTACCTTCTGGCAAAGGAAAGCAAAAACGATCACTTATATGCTACGTACGGTACATGAAAGTGACATGCAAGACATCCACAGAGTGATGAATTGCCAAATGATTATTGACAGGGATGTCACTGCAGTTTACCCTCACATCATACATATCACCGAGGCCTCCCTGTAGGGGGTATATTGTGATATCATAACCCAAAACAACATTGTTAACCTTCAAATGTTTTCCAAACCAACCACTTCCAAAACAGAAATATGACTCCTGGATAAATATTTAGAAGACCTGGCACCAAAGGCCTGCTTTGTCTTTAACACCAAAGGTAAAGTAATATCGCACAACTACAGATTTTCTGCATGTTAAAAGATGCAGCACCAGGAGCTTTTGAAATGTAAAAGCAAACCTAGATTCTGAAGTCGAGCGAGGAAAAAAATTAAATAAAATTTTCCTCCTGCAATTTTATTAGGGACATGGACATTTAACCACTTCAATTCCAGATGTAAAAATGAAACCCCTTCTCAGGTACCAGATTTTGAAAATAATAATAATAATGTTTTCAAACCTGTAATTGCTATAATATGTTAACATGAGATGAATAAAACACAAATAAATGACCTAAACTGTGTTTTTCATTAACTCTTTATGCTCCTGTGTACTTGTGACAGAAATACAATGAGTTCTGGTGATAAATCTCCCTCCCGACCTATGAGGGTGCTAAGAATGGGAGGAGAAGTATCTGGAAGGGCTGGCCTGACAGTTCATTTCCGGGGCCAGGAAGTCGGTCAGCCTGGAAAGAAGTGAGACTCTGTTGTAAGACTGTATTGACCTGAAAGGTAAACGAGGGACAGCTGCAAGTAATAAGGCAGTTTACCTAGATGTCATGCGGGAATACATACAGAGTCTTGCTTCTTTCCAGGCTGACCGACTTCCCGGTCCCAGAAACGAGCTCATTGTATTTCTGTCACAGTACTACATACTCATGTTCAATATAGAGATAAAACTTTTTTTTTTTTTTAACAATACAATAACAAAACAAAAACATTGCTAATCACGCTAATAACAATAATAGTCAGTAAACAGTAATTATCAAATAAAAATCAAACAACATCAAAACTTGTGCCATTATCAACTTGCTCTGTGCCATTTATTGAAATGTTCAATAAATTTGCATGCTCTTTTGTTTGTAGTTTGTATTGTTCTTGGCTCCACATTCTTTTCCCCTGGCTTTCATTGCACATTCCACAGTAATAGCATTGCCTTAGGGAATGGAACCTGAAATGCTAGACTGAGAAACCGATCATAGAATAGAATGGGAAACTTGACATATGCAGATACGGCATGGTACTGTAAGTGGGTTTTCATTTGATGTACACGTGTACGTCAAGGTGTTGAAGTGGTTAATTTGCTGCCAGAATTAATAGCTAGTGTAAACTGTAAGCATTTGGCACATTTTGTTCAATCCTAACACTAGAAAATACTTGTAAGTTCACAGTTTTTGTTCCAAAACCCAATAAGCAGATGACTTATGGACTCATGAATGTGCACCATTTCGACGGGTAATGTCACATCTTCCATACTGTGGAATCCCAGAGTGACCGACTATGTTGAGATCCTTAAGTGGCAGTGCACTGCTATTACTAACTTGTTGAAATCCTGAACTTCAGTTTTCATGGAAAATCTGCAAGGTAAAGAAAATAATAATTTCAATGTAGGTTACTAACCTTTACTTACCAAGTTTGGAAAATCATCCCCACGGTGTGATAAACGAATATATACCTTAGTAGGATTGCCGCGATTATCGTTTACTATGATATTTTTGATATTATATTGCTACAATACTACTTATCGTATTGATTTTAAAATATTGAAGAAATGATAAAATCAAACCAGGAGTCTGGAGTCGAACTGGTAATGTCCAGATTATAGGGCGCATCCTATGCTTCGTGCAAAGCGCCTTTACTAGATGCGCCACTCGGGAGATCCAGTATTTATTTATTTATTTATTTATTTTTATGGATCAACCTGAGATGGAAAGTGAGCATGTGCTGAGTTTACACAGGATGTAGCAACTGGACTTGCACCTAAATTAAAGAGACGGTGAGCCCAAGTTTGGGATTACTTTGGTTTTAAAAAAATGAAAAAGGAGAATCATTAAAATATGGTATGCACATCTTAAAGACACCACCCAGAAAGATATGCAGCTGCAAAATAAGAACAGCAAGCAAGAACATGAAAACGACTAGCAAACTTCTGGAAGGTAAAATATATTTAATTCATATTTATCAAGCTTAGTTTTTGCACATATACTACTGATACTGTCACTAGCTGTTTGTGTGCTGTGTACCTAAGGTTCAACTTTTTTGGATACCATGTCTTTTTTAAATGAATGTTGGATCTTTTAGGGAAAAAAAAATCTCATGCGTTAGAGTGATTGTTAAATTCATGTTAAAGTTACTTTAAATGTTAAGTTATATATAAGGTTTTAGAGTGCTGATAGTGACTTAATTTTTCTGAAGGGTAAAAATGACAGTACATAAGAACATAAGAAAGTTTACAAACGAGAGGAGGCCATTCGGCCCATCTTGCTCATTTGGTTATTAGTAGCTTATTGATGCCAGAATCTCATCAAGCAGCTTCTTGAAGGATCCCAGGGTGTCAGCTTCAACAACATTATTGGGGAGTTGGTTCCAGACCCTCACGATTCTGTGTAAAAAAGTGCCTCCTATTTTTTGTTCCGAATGCCCCTTTGTCTAATCTCCATTCATGACCCCTGGTCCTTGTTTCTTTTTTCAGGTCGAAAAAGTCCCTTGGGTCGACATTGTCAATACCTTTTAGAATTTTGAATGCTTGAGTTAGGTTGCCGCGTAGTCTTCTTTGTTCAAGACTGAATAGATTCAATTCTTTTCACCTGTCTGCATATGACATGCCTTTTAAACCCAGAATAATTCTGGTCGCTCTTCTTTGCCTCTTTCAAGAGCAGCAATATCCTTTTTAGTAGCGAGGTGACCAGAACTGAACACAATATTCAAGATGAGGTCTTACTAGTGCATTGTACAGTTTTAACATTACTTCCCTTGATTTAAATTCAACACTTTTCATAATGTATCCGAGCATCTTGTTGGCCTTTTTTATAGCTTCCCCACATTGTCTAGATGAAGACATTTCTGAGTCAACAAAAACTCCTAGGTCCTTCTTTAATTTCAGTATCTCCCATATGATATTTATAATGCACGTTTTTACAGCAGTACCTTACACTTTTCTATACCAGAATCTAAGTCATTAATGTAGATTAGGAATAGCAGAGGACCTAATACTGATCCATGTGGGACTCCACTGGTTACCACACTCCATTCTGAGGTTTCTCCTCTAATCAGTACTTTCTGTTTTCTACATGTTAACCACTCCCTAATCCATGTACATGTGTTTCCTTGAATCCCTACTGCATTCAGTTTGAGAATTAATCTTTTATGTGGGATGTTGTTAAAAGCTTTCTGGAAATCTAAATAAACCATGTCATATGCTTTGCAGTTATCCATTATCAATGTTGCATCCTCAAAAAAATCAAGCAGGTTAGTTAGACACTATCTCCCTTTTCTAAAACCATGTTGACTGTATCCCAGGATGCTGTTACCATATAGGTAATTTTCCATTTTGAATCTTATTATGGTTTCCATAAGTTTGCATATAATAGAAGTCAGGCTAATTGGTCTGTAGTTACCTGGTTTAGTTTTGTTTCCCTTTTTGTGGATCGGTATTACGTTTGCAATTTTCCAGTCTGTCGGTACAACCCCTGTGTCAAGAGACTGTTGCATGATCTTGGTTAGCAGTTTGTAAATAACTTATTTCATTTATTTGAGTACTATTGGGAGGATCTCATCCAGCCCAGGGGATTTGTTTATTTTAAGAGCTCCTAGTCACTTCTTCCTCGGTTATGCTAAAGTTATTTAAAACTGGATAGGAATTGGTTAGGGCATGTTGTCTGTATCCTCCTTTGTAAAAACTTGTGAAAAGTAATCATTTAATATATTTGCTATTTTGCCATTTGTATCTCTTAGTCATTTAACCTCCTCTTTGAATGTTCTGTTGCTGTTGTAATATTGGAAAAACATTTTGGAATTGGTTTTAGCCCCCTTAGCAATGTTCATTTATTTATTTATATTTTGACCACTTTTTTAAACTCTTAAATTGCATTCCCTGCTTCAAGATGGCTTCCCATGTACCTGCAGACAACTCCAACCCCGTTTCCCTAGCTTTTTCTGTTACCAAGCTATTCAGCTCATCAGAGCTCACAATTTCCCTATAAACTAAGGCGTGTGCCTAGCAGCTAGAAATATCACAAGGTATTATCACTAATTTATTCAGTGCTTTAATATTAAATAATGATAGCTAAGCATTGCTAGTTTTCTGGGATTTCAAACAAAAAATACAATTCTATTATGTATTTTTTACTTTAAAACTAAATAAACAAGCCTGCTGTGTAATTTTAGCTTTTCTTACATTTCAACAAAATACGTACAAACAGAAGTTTGTGTTTTGTTTATTTTTTTTCATAGAAGCTTTTTTAAACAATTCACTGCTGCAAGTCATTCTTTTGAACCTTGAGAAAGTCCACCATAGTCTTTTGTTTCAGTGAGGCAAAATATGTCTGCTGGGCTTCACTAAGTAAGGGCTTCACCTCTGGAGAACAAACTTCACAGAATCAGCATACTTCTGCTGTTCATACAAAGAAACAAATCCTTGCATCTGTAGTGTTGCTGTCTTGGCATCTACTCCACACGTTTTTGCGGTCTCATTTTCTTCACTGCCACCGTTATCCTCATGGTTACTCTTGTCCAATTTGACAATAAATGTGATATGTTGTAGACTGACGCATGCGTCATTATGTGTGTGTGTGGGTGTGTGTTATCTACGTTGACAATAATTTTCTGTATTCCAGAGATAAAACTCATCAGGGAGCCGCGGATAATTGAAGCTGCGGATGAATTGGGTGTGGATAAATGAGGTTCTACTGTATATAGAATATACTACCTAGGCCATGTAGATAATATCCTTACAAGTGTCAATATCATGAAAAGGCAAATGTAAGGACAATTGGTAAGCGTGACATATGCACAATACATTACAAAGACAGTTTACTACAGTATATTGCAAAGACTACTACATACCCCTCTTCCCCCAGAAGGAATACTAATATTGAACTTATGCAAAACACCTTTCTGAAACACTATAAAAAAACAAATAGCTCTCCACATTATTTTTATTACAGCTGGTTCAGTATTTTTTTTTAGTCAGCTAATCAATAAATAATTAAAATATTAAGCAATGCAGGACAGGAAGAGCTTAAGTGTGGCTTGTATTTTTTTGACCACCTTATTTTGAATCAATACGTGTAGGCTGCTGATGGCTTTCCATTTTGAAAAAAAACATCAGAAGGTCAGAACAGTAATTTCATTTATGATAACTGAAGGTGAAGTTCAAGAAAAATTAACCTTTACATGTAATTCGTAAAGACTAGAATAGGAAACATGAATGACTATGATAATGAAACGACCAACAGGCAGCAACAGGGTTCCCATGATATCAAACATCCACTTTGCAGCTTCATCACACTAGTTCTGTATTGATCCAGATGGATTATCATTCAATGATAAATTGCAGCTTTTGTCTTTTGTACTGTATGGTATGCATACCAATAAGCATATACTTTATATATATATATATGGCATGTCATGAATGTAAGTATTCTCTGCCAAAAATATAATGCATGGTTGACAGTACATCAAAAATAGGGCACCAGTATCTGTATTTCCATATCATGCAGAATAGTATGTCTCAAGCAATATTTCAGCAGAGCAGTAGACAAAACAAGATGTTCAGTAAGATACATCTTTCAATAGCTCCAACAATCAAGTGAAACAGCTGGTAACCATGCCTACAATACAAAGATCTCTGCACAGACATTATGAGCCTCTACTCAGTTTCATCACAACTCAATTAGCAGTTCCTAAAATATAGCTAAAGATCATCTGATATAGCCATATACAGGTTCCTCTAGTATCTACCCTTCGTAGAATAATTAATAAAGCTAGACAATTTTTCAATGTACAGTGGTTTGCAGAAGTATTAACCCCCTACCAATAATGTCACATTTTGTTGAATTACAAATAATGTGTGCACAGTTTTTCAAACAAAATTATTTTATTCAAAGCTGTAGTGGTTAAACTGAACAGTGTTATATGAGGAGGAGGTTAAATGTCAGCAAAACTTGCAAATAAAATGTACAACATGAAATTTTGTTGGGGATCGTCGATGGACTGCAGTCTTCAAGTCTGGCCATAAATTTCCGATAGGATTCAAGTCAGAACTTTGACTGGGCCACTCAAGAACATTAATTCTCTTCTTGTTCAAGCACTCCAGTGTTGCTGTGGCTTTGTGCTTCGGGTCATTGTCCTGCTGAAATGTAAATTTCCTACCCAGTTTCAGAATCTTGGCTGACTCAAAAAAGTTTTCCTCAAGGATTTGCCTGTACATTGCACCATCCATTCTCTCCTCTATCCTGACAAGCTTCCCAGTCCCTGCTGAAGAGAAGCATCCCCATAACATTATGCTGCCACCACCATGCTTGACAGTTGGGATGGTGTTGACTGGGTGATGTGTAGTGTTGGGCTTGCGCCAGACATAACACTTGGAATTTAGACAGAATAGTTCAATTTTTGTCTTGTCTGACAACAAAACCTTTTTCCATATGTTTGCAGTATTATTTACATGCTTTTTCGCTAAATCCATATGTGCTTTAAGATGGGGCTTTTTGAGTAATTTGCTAATTGGATTCTTTCTTGCCACCTGTCCATACAGGCCAGCTTTGTGTAGGGACCAGCTTATTGTTGATGTGTGAACACTGACTCCCATTTCAGACACAGAACTTTTCAGATCTCTCAAGGTCATTGTAGGCTTCAGAGTGAGATCCCGAACCAGAGTGACATTGCCCGGCTCCTCAGTTTGGGAGTGCGACCTGATCTGAATAGTGTCTGGGTTGTATGATGCATCTTCCACTTCTAAATGATGGACCTTTGAAATTTTCTTGTACCCTTCTCCTGCTCTGTGCCTTCCTACCACTTTATCCTTGACTTGTTTCGTTAGCTCCTTGGTCTTCATGGTTGCTTTGTTGGATAACTATGTGAGTTGCAGCTTGAAAGTCTTTATATACCTGGGGGAAATTATCTACAAGTTAAACCACTTTGAGTACACACAGGCTGAAACAATTTCACTAATTTTGTGACCTTTCAAACAAATCATTTGCACCTGAGCTGATTTAGGGCTGCATTAAAGGGGCTGAATACTTATGCAACTGAGATTAATCTGTTTTTCTCTGTAAATCTTACTTATTTATATTCTATATGCATTATTTACTTGAATTTGAAAGCGTCGTAGAGTACGCTCAGGTGCCAACAAAATGTGAAAACTTTGCAGGGGGGTGAATACTTCTGCAAACCACTGTATGTCATAAACGTAATGTAAGAATTGCTATGTTTATGCACAAATATTCTCATGTATAACTGTATGCGCTGAAACATATTAGAATGTGACCTTGTGTTTGCAATTAATATTGTTTATTTCCTGTTCTTCTGTTTAGTGGTAACTGATTGCAGTGTGAAAAATGTTACATATTATGTATTTAAAATAACACAAACAGGTTAGTAATGATTCCAAAAAATAAAGTTTCCCATTTGGCACTGTGTTACTATATTGTGGAAAGAGGAGAGATGTGGTTATTGGGTTTAAAAATATACAATTCAGACAATAGAAAATAAGGGGAAACAAAAGAAAGAAAACAATTATTGAATAAGTACTTGGGTTAGAAAAAAAAAAAACAGAAAGTAATAGAAAGTGAAATGAAGAACTTCAAATGACCATTATATAGCAGCTTACTTAGGTCATAGGCCAAAGTAAAAAGTGCCGTTAGATGCCATATCACTAAAAATATGAAGCTGCCAGTTGAAATGGTTTATGACATATTAGCAGCAGTTGCAGCAGCACATTTGCAAACCCATACAAGCTACCCTTACATGGACTAAAATATTGATACTAAAGAAACAGTTATTCATGTTGGCCAAATAGTGTGTAGCGTCAGAGTGGGTCTTATTATCATTCTGTGTATGAAAATTAACAGAAATTGAATATATAGAATTTCTGGTCACAAACTCCCCCACAAAGAATGCTTTTAAAAAAAGAGTCATAAACTAACTGCTGGATCTTCCCTCATCGATGAATGAATTATTTGGCACCAGTAGTATCTTGCACAAGGCAAGCCAGACAGTTTTAGATGCTTTGACACCTCGGACAGAAAACAGTCCATCTCATAAATCCAGCCGACAGGGGACGAAACAGCAGACCAATTGAGAACAAGGGGCCGTATCTGTATGAGAACAACCAATGAGAAACGCCCCATGTGGACTCAAGCACAGCCCAAAATAAACAAACTAACCAATCACAGGGTGGAAGTGAGAATCACAAAAGCAGTCGCGCGACTTTCAAAGGGTATATTGCTTCCCATACTAAGAAAGCTCCCCAAACTAGAAACAGGGCTCCAGGCAAGAGAAAGAAAGTCATTTTGAGAGGAAGTGGCTTGGAGTTTGAAGGAACTAAATGGAAGCTAAACTACTCTGAAGAAAGTTTCTGAAGTCATGGGAGCATAAGTGCTCGAATTCACATAAGGCAAGGAAGAATTAATGGTCGGACGAATGCTTAAAATCACGTTCTGAGAAGGCTGAAATCAATTTTGAAGAGAGCCCTAGCTCTTTGCCCTACGAGAGACTGAAACAGTAAAAGGGACACTGTCTTGATCTGAAAGGGGGTCTTGGTTTCCACATCGCTGCGCGGCACAAGCAGAAGCATAGCCAGCAACTGGGCCTAAGGTCATGTACTAGCCGTACAGAAGAATTGCAACGAGAACACTTCTATGAACTACATAACTTTTTAATTGCAACGCATTATATGAACTGAGTTATGTCTGATCAACTGAACTATTTCCAGTTGGAAAACTGACGACAACAAAGATAATGCTGCAAGACCTGGAAATCAACAAGCTGATCTCCATTTTAAAATAAACAAACTATTTGTTTATTGCAAGTCGACGCAACACAATGTGTACTTCAAGCAAAGTACTGTCTTCTTTGATTAGAACTTCAGATCTCAAGCGAGAGAGAGAGAGAGAGAGAGGTGCAGCATTCATCAACAAAGAAGATTGAGTTCTTTGTTGAAAATCGATGAGAACTTAAATATGGTATGTCTCATTTCTTACATTTTGATGTCCCTGAGTGGGTGACTAGAGACTAATTTATATTTAAATACATTGTATACCTAATTCACTATAAGTGCAACAACAACATTAAAATGAGGCCTGGAAAATAGATGCTGACCTGTGTCGTCATTTTATCCCACTTAACATTATCCTGTAATGTGACACAGAAACACAGAGAATGCATCTATGTGAACTACTGTGTATGAACTGTGTGAGATGATCAGAGTTAATTAATAGTTTTGACATTAACTTGCAGTAAAGTCATGAGTTATAATGCCCAATTATAGCACTTGGGTTATTTTATCTTGTCAGCTCATTAAACATTCCAGTCTGTACACCCATTCTTTAGAAATGTTCCTTTACCTGCTTTTTCGCTGATGAAATATCTAGCAATTGGGCTACAGGGATCTAATTAGGTAACCATAATTCTCCTTTAATCAGTCACATTTTAACTTGTACATTCCTTTCTGAAGTGATTATATATTCCTTTCTGAAAGATTATTATATATATAATAATAATATATATATTATATAATATATGTATAAATCAGTTTAGTCACTGTTAAATTTAATATGGGGAAAAAAGAAGACTTCTTTTATAAGTTTAATAAAAAAAGTAAAAAAAAAAAAAAAAAATTTAAAAGATTTTTTCAGTTGAAGGTATTAACAATAAGGCTTTACTGCAGCTGACAGCTGCCAGAAGCTTAAACTAGTACCTGTTCAGCTTTCTGTCATATTCTCAGTCTGACAGAACCTGAGTACTGCTGCTGCAAGGGAAAGAATCCTCCTGTCATAGTTACAAAGTTATATAACATAACAGATGTAGCTCTCTTGTCTTAGCACACTGTCACTAGAGCAATGCTCTGCACTATAAATTTGTCTGGCCAGCTGAGTCACTCTAGCACACTGGAAAAAGTCCATTATGATTTTGCCTTCCTTATCCAATATACTGCTAGCTTGCGATCCTGCACCTCCCTGTTATTTTGAGTCATGTTACAGAAGGAAAAAAAATTAATAAAAAATCTGAACTGAACAGTTGTGTCTGAGGAACAATTGTTGTTGATTACATAGGTCGACACAAATGAAGGAGTGAACAGATTATTAAATGATTAACTTCCTCAGAGCAATACCTTACATTCGGAGGTGAAACCAAAGGTCCACTAGACACAACACTGATGAAGGAAAATGTTTAATCCTCAACTGTGAAATTTGGTGTTTTTTTTTTGTTTGTTTTTTTTCTTTATTAAAAAAAAAAAAGTAAATGTCTTTGAAAAAATGAGTTAAAATGTTGTAGAATGTGTACCTTTAACTTTATGCTTACACTTGAACTGTTGGAACTGAGAGTTAGGTCTTGAAATGAGTGAATAAAAAATGGAATTAATAAATTGAAATGTGGAAAAAAAAGGCTCCATAAACAATAAGGGTTTTGAATAATTTCTTGGGAATGCACATGTGGCAGGCTGGCGAGTGGATAGAGGCCCAGAGACAGTCTGCAGTTCAAAAAAAAGAAAACTAATTTTATTATAAATAACACAAAACAAAAGTGCACAATGGCAAAATAAAGGGATTTAAACACAAAAAAAACCCAATACAAAAACAAGGTTTCCAGGCTGGGCAATGCCAACACCAACCTGCTTCCTCAGCTCCCTCCTCCCAAATGAGAAGCAGAGGCCTCCTTTTATGTCAGGTGGCTGGGCACTGATTGATCGTTAATTAACCTAATCAACCCCAGCCACCTGAACATAATAAACCCAGGCAGGTAGGGGAAATTAACCCCATCCTTGCTAGTTTAAAAAGGGCAGAGCTTTGCTCTGCCACAGCACAATTTTAACTTGTTCTGTGTTCTCTTACTGTGTACTGTCACTGTCTATAAAGAGGCACAATATACACTTATACAACACTGTCTCATCCACACAATGCAGCACTCTGATTTGCTAACTGTAAAGACATGATTTATAATACCAATTACAATGCTCTTGAGGCTCTTAGAATCAAACACACCAGTAAGTACATGGATTCCCTTCTGCTGGAGTTTGTAATATGTACAGTAACTATATTAAATGGCCCTTTCATTTGTTTTTACCAGCTGTCTGTTTTCTGCTGACTAACATATGAGGTGTTGTAGTAACTCCAGTATCATTGTTTAAGCAAAAATACAAAAGACAGTGACAAACATTTCTTGCCAAAAGGTTTGTCAAATTGCATTACCTACCCTAGGATTATATTTTAATTATGTTGCAACTGTCTTTATAGCAGCTTTTAAAAATAACATAATACCCATAACTATGATAACTACAGCGATTTAATGCTAGCACTGCATGGCCAAAACTATCAAGTTATCTTTAATAATAGGGTTGCCACCTGTCCCTGTTTTCCCTTGATTGTCCCGGTTTTGAGGAACATGTCCCAAGATTTCAATATGCCTTCCAGGGACACTAAAAGAACCTGTTTTTTAATCTTGTTCAGTTTTTAATCTTATGCGTCCACATCCATGTAGATATGATTACTACAGCAACACCTGTAACTTGAGCACAAGCTAAGTAAAATAAGTATAATATTACTGCTATAGGACACACAATATTAACTGGTTGTGAGTACCACAACTGTAAATTATCAGTGTTACCTATTGGGTGACTGTAGGATTTCTAGAGAGTTTAAACTATTAATAACTCTCATTCTGTTCAGATGTCCTGTGTTTTTGTACCTCAGAGATGGCAACTCTATTTAATACAGGTGTTGTATGTTTCGTTATTTTAAAGGCAGCACTATAATTAAAATGTTCTAGTTTATTTTTAGTACTGCTATAAAAATCCAGCATCAAGCAATGTTCAGGCCTTCTTTAGGCCTTCCAAAAACAAAACCTTGGAGATGCAACCTTTACATTGGGATGCGTGTACTGTATCAGACAATAATACAACAGTACTCAGGTAACCTAACATTGCTTCTACTCCCTAATGATCTGTAAATCACCTCCTGCAAGCATTTAGAATGTAGATCAGACCAATTAATCTCTAAAATCTGCCTTGCAGATACATTAACATTATGAGTTCCTGTTTGCCCAGAAGCTTATGCCAATCTAATGCTGTTTTGTTTCTTTTAGATCTTTCACATGTGCTAAGGTGCAAGGCAGAACAATGGCGGAGTAACACCACTACGTCTTGTTATGTCCGGGAGGCAGTTCACTTTAAACAAAAGCCTGGCCAACGTTGGCATAAGCCTCTGTGTTGTGAGATAAACAAACTACTGGTATGTCTTTGTGGCGTGTACATCATTAATACATTCTAAAACTTAAACTTATTAAAAACTCTGTAGGCACACAAAATATATGTCTTGATTTAATATTAAATGTATTAAAATAATTACTCATAATGAATGCCATTTCTATACTGCTTACAATGAAATAACATGGCATAATGGGTAGTAAGGCTTTCAATTAGCATTGTACAATTCATGTTATGTATGTCTTCTATCTTTTATTTAATCTCTTGTATAGTAGTATTTATTTCTGTTATCTAGCAGAAAGTGGGTTATCTGCAGTCTAGTGTACATAAAAAAAAAAAAAGTTCATTGTGACAAATACAAATGTGTTTTTTTAATATAGATTTTAATACAGAGTATTAATAATTAAATATAACAAGTATTTATGATATGAAATAGACTCTTTTTAGACTTAAACGTATTTCAGCATGCTACCACTGTTATGACTGTTAGTCATAATTAACTCTGTTATGTCTGGTCGGAGAGGAAGTAGAACACTAGGTGGACCGTACCTTCGGTACCAAAATAAGATAGAAATCAAAGACTATATTTGCAGAGCTAGACAAAACAACTCTCAGATTTTTCAGTAAAAAAAAAAAAAAAACATTTTGGGAGCAGGGTGTGGGCTACCTACAATGAATACTACCTGACATGGCAACAAAGCATGTCCTATAAAGCTGTTAAATAGTTAACGTATGTATTCTGTAAGATAAAAGTTATAACTTGTCCAGAACAGCATACAGGTACTAAAGTTTGTCAGAGAGTGTGCCCCTATAGTTTATAGCCACATAGTGACTGTGACTATTTCTCAACTGGGGACCAAGTTTTTTGGCTAAGTTGCTATGGGAATACATTGACCAGCCTGAGAGCGCACTCAAACTTTAATGAAGAGAGGGCTCCCATGCTAAAATAGTGCCTCTTTTATATTCTAATAGTGGATTATTTTTGTTGTCCTTAGGCTGAGCATGTGGTGTTAGTGAAAATGTGGTGGACAACAATTGGTTGGAATCCTATTCATAAGTAACTTTAGAAGCAGGCAGGGAGGGATACAAATATGGGAAGGGCAAAGCAGAGATTACCGGACTGGCCAAAAAACAGTTCAGTTTTACTTTGTTATTAGTAGATGGTAAACTTTTATTAAGAGATGGCTGTTCTTTCTTCCTTAATTAGCATATTCCAAACAATTCCAAATCATATAAAAAAGTAATTTCATATAACAGAGGCCAATGTTTTACATTAAACCAGAGTATATACTATTCACGATTATATTTGGAATGTAAAACCGCGTGTAAAAGTATCACCTTTGTTTTATAGTAAATGGATTACAAATTAATTATTAATGTAAAATGGAAAGTAAAGTATACCTTGTGCACGATAAATTGATAGCATAATGCAATTCATTTACAATACTGGTACGTACCAAATTAAATTTAATCATATATATATATATATATTATATATAATATATATTTTATCTATTATATAGATATATATATATAGAGATATAAATATATCTATTTATATTTAGATCATATAAAGAGGACAGACTGTGCTGTAATAGTCAACTACACTTTGACCTTTGAAATAAAATGC
Source organism: Polyodon spathula (assembly GCF_017654505.1). NCBI lineage: Eukaryota > Metazoa > Chordata > Actinopteri > Acipenseriformes > Polyodontidae > Polyodon > Polyodon spathula. Next base: position 59,265,896 of record NC_054538.1, on the reverse strand, counting down.
AGCCCAGTATACTGAGTAATGATATTAAAGATCTTCTGAACAGTCTCATACAGATGTAGGGGTCAGGAAGGTTACACAGTTTTCTGCACTTCTTATATTAATTGGATTGATTTTTTCATTTTTGTTCATGGAAAATGCATTTCTTCAATATGTGGTATCTTACAGTGTGTTTCCATGTCAAGCAACATGACATTTCTTTAAAGATTAAAGACCCACTGACACTAGCAGTAATGGAACCACTCTCAGATCTTATCTATATTACAGTCATTTTTTTTTTTTTTTTTAAATAAATAAAATTCCCATATAAATTTCTGTAAAGCTTTGAACTTGAGACTGATTAAGATCTTTATCCTGACATACTGGTAATGATCTTATTAAATGCTGTATTGTATTTATTGAGGTTTGACATCATAAATTAAAAAAAAAATAGCTCCTGCTGCTAACTTTCATGCACTATTACAGGAAAAAAAAAAAAAAAAAAAAAAAAAGATCATCCTCCTACTCACTGGTAAATCCATCTCAGTTACACGTGTAAGCAGGAGGATGGTGTGAAATGTAGTTCTGAGAGGTCCATGCGGGTACATGGGAAGCCATCTTGAGGCAGGGAATGCAATTTAAAAGTTTAAAAAAGTGGTCAAAATGTAAAGTGGTCAAAATGTAACAATACAAACATCTTACATAAACAGTTGTAGCAACACATGGGAACACGTAACATAATAAAATAAAAAAAATCCTTATGTACCCTTTAAGTCCCTTTCACACTAACACTCCTACCTGGGTCCTGACTCGTGTTCTGGCTACCAATCGGGTCACAATCCCACGTAGTTTGAAACCACGTATCTGGGTTGTACCTGAGTTGACCTGGGTCCCAGCGACCCACCTTAGGATGAGGGTTTACACACTTTGACCCGGGTTGAGCGAGACAAAATGCATGATGGCCGTTCTTAACCCGACAAAATAACAAACAACCACGACTGCGTGAAGGTTTAACTTCCACAAGGAACGTTTCTGTTTATTCTGTTTAGCCATATTTTTGTTCACTTGAGACACACCATGAGCCAGATTGCAGCAGAGATGAAGAAACATTTGCTCTAACGGACTTTTGCCCTAGTCAACCCTGCTTTATCTCAAGCAGTGTGAAATCGTGTCGTCGGTCCTCATGACATCGGGTGCTGACCCTACTATCTCACAGTGGGGAGACTCTACCATTGATATGGCCAGAGGTTAAAACAATGTAACAACAGATATATATATATATATATATATATATATATATATATATATATATATATATATATATATATAGATATATATATAATATAGATAGAGATACTATATAGATATAAAATAATTATGCATGAGTCATACATTTAAGTGCCATAACTTGGACAAAAATTAAGAAAACTATTTATTGACTGCTTAATCTTCAACAGCAGAATTAGAACAGATTATCATTTTGGGTATATGAAAATAGTTTTTAGATGAACCACTGCAGTTACAGTACCGTGCACATCTGTATTTTAAACACGCTTCCATTAAACCTGGGCTGGCTATGACATTTCACAAAACAAAACAGTACCCCACATGGCCAGACGAGACAGTGTGATTTTTAAAGAGACCATCTTACCTAGTTTTTGTTGGTATGCTTAACAATATATTTATATTTTATTGGCACATTAGGAAGACAGTAAAATAATTGGCCTCACGTCACACACACACTGAAAAATGAATTTCTGTTAATTAATTACCAATAGATTGGTAGGTAAAGGTCTTATTGAAATTTTTTAAAATGAAGATAGCAATTCATGAGCACAACATAAAACATTACACTGGAGAAACAATTAAAACCAAGCAATGTTACTCCCCAAATGCAGAGCTAGATGAGTAACCAGCTCAGCTTGATTCTCTGATTCAATACCCCCCAAAACCTCACACCCATTAATGATGACATAACGTATGATCTGATGTGAATTAATTGAACATTCCCCACAGGTTAATCTAGCCCAAGTGTTAAATGATAATGAAGAACCCTTTTTAAAGTGACATTACTTCAACTTCCTCCATAAATCAAACCCATCAATAGAAGGCTGCAATGAGAGTTCTGGGAAATTCCAAAATGACAGGTGCCAAAGATCTTAACCTTTTACAGTACTGAGATTAACAACTGTAAAGAGACATAAATCCAAACAGTTTTCTATGGAAATTCCAATTAAAATCTAAGGAGTTTTATTAAATACGATGAACCTGCGTACATCCCTGTGTGGCGTAAATAGTGTGTGTAGGGGGGTTGGGGGGTATTTAAGTGTGGCAGGGATTAGGTTAAAATCTCAGCTCTGTCAAATCTTGGTACAGAATGTGGCTGGGGCTTAATTGATTAACTAAGGATCAATTTAACCCGGCCGCATGCTATAAAAGGTGATGTTCGTGTTACCAACTGTTTTGCTTTGTTTATGTGTTGCAAAACAGTGCAGGATGTTTTATTTTATCATTGGCATTTTGGAGCTGCAATAAGTGCTGGGTAAGGTCGCAATAAAAATATAACTAATGATTGACATTAGACATTAATAACCTCTTATTCCTGCCAGTAAACTGGTAGATTTTGCTCTTATTAGTGGCCTATACTTGCAATATTTAAATATTCATACTCTCCAGAAGCACTACATGAGCAACATGCTGTAATAAATACATGACCAGTGTCCAGTACAGGTTTGACCTTTATATTCATTCTCATTATTTAAATATTATGAAATGTTTTAGTACAAAGCTTCATTGGCAAACCAATCTGACATTAGAAACTACTTTTCAATTTTTCTTAATTGACATCATTTAAAAGCCAAAAGAAAGATAATGGGCCTGAATATCGAAAGGGGTTTAATTTTCAGTGGAAACAGCAAAATCCATTGAAAATAACACTTCCAGTTCAAACGTGTTAGCAAATGCTATATAAATACAATCAAAAATAATATAAAACACCAGCAGAAAAAAACAAGTCAAAATGTAAATGCACGCAAATGCACACAAATGATTGTGTCATTCATAGTCTTACCAGAGTCGCTTGTTTAATTAGGACAACATAAAACAAACATGATAGAAACAAACTATGGGAGTTATAGGTCTGAAAGGAGATATAACTGCAGAAAAATGGATGTACACAAAAGGTTTAAATTAATCATTTATTTCAGGAAGCTTGTTTCTCTCTACACAAATGAAAACATTTTGTATACATCCAAAAAACTTTTTTATTCATTAATTTTTATATAATGATCCCAGGTCAAAATACGACCCCATCGGGAGCAACCCCATCGACTTGAGGACCATTCAATGATATTTTTAGAAAGCCGAAATCTTATTCGTCTTGTGCAGACCATTTACTTGAACAAGAACAAATGCCAGAACAAGAACTGACCACCCCGTATTGTCAAAGTGAGGCTAGTTTGAATTATTTTCCAGGGTATCCCCTAATGTGTCAAACTATATTTTGGACATACAAATTTAAAAAGTATCCGATTTATCAATGTATATATTTCAAAAGTACTAAAGTGGGCTAAGTAATATTTAATTTTTAGTCAATACTGCAACAAGCATAATATCAAAGCATTCCAAAATCATAAATATGCACTAAAAAAGGAACAGTGCTAAAACAAAATAGTACAGCAAGTAGTGCATATGCATACTGAATACTGTACTGTTAAACTGAATAGAAATGAAAGCTACTTACTTTAAGGAATGTAATGTATTTTTGTTTCTTCATCCACAACACTTAAATTATAAATCCTACTTCAAACTAAACAGCAACAGGAAAAAGTCAATTTAACAAACCATTCTGTTGTAAAGTCACCTGTCCAAGTTTATTACTTTATTCTGCACTGTACAGAAATCATGATTTCATGATTGAAGTTTTTATTTCTACTTTTCAAAGGTAAGCCCGAGACATATCTGAAGTGCAAAGCAATGTGTGCACTGTATTACTGTTGAACATCAATCTCGACCTCTAAATAACAGTTTAATTCCGTAGTATATTTATAGACCTTATCGTTTCCTCCAGAATGGTTTGTTAAATTGACTTTTTCTTGTTCAGATCTGTGTGAGAATGCTATATAAATGGGGCAAGCATGAAACTTAAAAAAGGGTTATTAGACAAGATAACAAAAGAAAGCAAATTCCATGTTAGACAGGGAAGAATCCATATGGATAAGAAGCTGGCCGAATAAGAAGCCAACTTCAGCATCGTAAGCATTGATGTATTTTTTTGTTTTGTTTTTAGTTTGATTTTTTTAAATTTTTAATTTTTTAAAGTAGCCTATAGTTTGACACATTTGGTGGTACCCGGGAGAATAATTAGCCTGACTGACATAAAGGGATGGTCGGATCTTCTTCAGATCGTCTTGAGGTAAAGAGAATTGTGTGTGTTGCAATGGGATTTTATTTCAGCATCAGATCGTAATACTCTCACACACACACACAGACACATACAGACACGCAGCTTTTTCTAACATAAGGTCCACGTTGAATGCCAGGGAGATGCGGTCTGACTTGCTGTCACTGTTTTTTACTGGTGGATAGTCGTATTGACCGTGCTGAAGAAGACAGAAAGCTAACTGGTGGAAGCTTCCTTTATCCACCACTTTTGTCTTTACAAAATACACAGATTCTTAGAGCATTACTTATTCCACCAAAAGAAACCGCCAGAATAACTAATGAACCAAACTAGCGGATCGAGTCCTGCCATATTTTCCGCCTGCTTTAGAAAATTCTGAATTGGTGGGAAAAACGGGTGCAGAAAAAAAAAAAAAGTCGAAATAATGCAATCCTCCAGCGGATCTTTGAAAATAGCTCCAATGACTCTTAGGGGTAGATATACTAAAGTGTTGCACCTGTCGTAATAGTTGTAAACCAGTTGCAGATGAGTCGGCAGTCTTGGGTGAAATGTACTAAACAAACGCAATGCTATTTGCGACTTTTTAGGGAATGCTTTGAGGCAGTTTTTCTTTGTGGTTCAGCATAGGTGAATATGTACTAGTGCAAATTAGGGTTCTCAAACATTATAATGAGATGTACAAAAGCTGCCAGTAATCGTGACACTTACGATTGCATCAATTTGTTAACATTTACATCAACTTTTGAAAGCATGTTTTAAACGGTCACAATTGATGCTGGCATTTCCCAGTTTGCTTTTTCTTGTGAGTTGCCAGTTGTGCACAAACACCCAAGTACCTAATTTTCACAAAGGGCAGGATGTAGTTACAAGCCTTGAAAACAAATTTCTATGGCATTTCAGGTTTCCCCAACGTTTTGAGAGCAATAGACTGCACACATGTGCCACTAACCCCTCCAGCTCATTCTGAGCATCTGTATAGAACCAATAATAATTTAATAAATAAATAAATATATACATTCTAAAATCATTTAGTTTCAATTTCAAATAATCTTTTATTCACATTATACACCAGTGTGTAAAATGCAGCAGCGTGATTTATTTTGTGTTACCGGTAGGCTAAAGTAAAACGAAAGTGTGCTACAGGTATTCATTTGAGTTTACTACTGTACTGCATACTATATAGGTCTACTGTACAGATTTATATTTTTATATAATATAATGTGTTGCCTACCCAAAGCACGTTAGTGTTATTTCAGCGCAGTGATTTACATTTAAAATGCATTGAGCACAATAAATGTATGTGTGGGGGATTTTATTGTATTGTTTTTAAACCCTGACACCTCCTTATGTTAGACAAGCATGTTTGGTTTAGCGAGGGGCTACTGTATGATTATGAAAAGCTTTTTGGGGGCCCCACTACAGAATCTTATGGGATTAAACTGCCTTTTATTTTTTATATAACAATATTAAAATAGGTAAAATGAAGACGGAACAGAATGCATTACACAGATGACGTTTACATTTAACAAAAACAATGTTATTTTGATTCTTGCACCTTTGCATGTATAGACGTTATCCTTCGGACACCCTCTGCTGCAGCAAACCACAACTCAGCTGCCGCTGTTTATTTGAACAATGGTGCATGACTCTCGCAATATATAATGCTAGAGATCTTGTTAAGAAAACGCAAGACATATTTAAATGTATATGTTGCGACTCTCTTCAGTAACATATTTTGGCTTAGTACATACGACAAAATGTGCACTTTGCTAAAATATGCACAAGAACACATAAATTGGACTACGGAACAATGCACAAAGGTGCTTTGGACTGCTGATGGATGGACAACGACACCTGTGCCTTCTGCCGGTTCTGTTGTCGATTCAACGCTTGTTTTCTTTCTATTCCTTAAGGATATTATCTTCAAGTATTGCTCATCCTTTTTAGACAGCTTTTTGGGCCTTCCATTCCTGGCTTTGTCAATTACAGAAGATGTTTCTCTGTACTTGTTGATTATGCTTCGGATACCACACCTTGAAAATCAAGTGATGCGAGATATTTCACTCAGTGTTTTTCCTTCTTTATGCAAGTCAAGGTTGTTATAATAGTAGAACACACTAGGGGTTGTCTGTACAATGTACCTCAAATCACAGGTGACGAGGCTTTTTAATGTAAAATTATATGTAGACAAATGTTTCGGCTAGTGCCTTCTTCAGTGCAAATAGGGCTTGTATGCACAGAAGAGTTCCATGTCTAGAGATGCATTAACACTAGGTCTCTCCATTTTTTTTTTTAAAGACTAGACCTATTTATCAGATCTACAGTAGCCTGCTCCAGATTGTTGTTTAACCTTTAGATGTTTTAACACAGGAGATGTTTTAAAAGCTCAATAAGTATTATATAGTATTAAAAAGGTTTACATGTCTCTGTAGAGATGTCAACCCAAAAGTACAGATACAGATATACAGTACAGAAGAGAAGCAATTAGATATCATTAATAATCTCTAAAGCCATAAGCATTGTTCAGGGATGAGAGTACGGATATACAAAATTACACTTGAAAGTGCTAAGAATTTGGTTACACGTTCCCAACGGAATCTTAACACATAATTAACAGTACTGCATAAGTTACAGCTGGAGTGTTTAGGGATGGAGAAAACAATGGGAGCAAAACAGTTTGGAAGGAACTCATATTGTATACTGTTACGGTTGACTGAATTGTTTTTAAATTCTGAGGTAAGCAGATTGTCACCTATTTGCTTGCCACACAGGCTCTCACGGGTTCTTCTCCCTTCCGAATCACGACCCAACACACAGGATTCTACTGAAACAGCGCTCACGCGCACTTTTAATAAACACAAAATGAAATAAACACAAAACAAACACCTAGCTCCTATTTGGAGCACTCACTAAACATAAACAGGAACCTAACTATCACGCAGGACGGCTAAACCATTTACCTGCCACAAACATTCCAAAACACACCCTCACACAATACCTCAATACGACTGCTCACTCACACAGTCGGGCTCTTCTCTCAGCAGCAGCCTGGAACAGACTGGCTGCCTCTCAAATACCCTGCACCTGGCTCTAATTTACAATTACCACCAGGTGCAGGGGATTACTAAACAATAAAACAATTACCCAATTAAACCCCATAACACCCAAATGTGCATTCTCACAAGGTTTTTAGCAGGGAAGGATTTTAACCCCCTCCCTGCTATCTCACAAGATGTACACAGATTATGTGCATATCAGTGACACCAACAAAATCCTTACTAAACATACAGCATTTCGCATTTTAAAATGTGAATTACTCTACCCTAACCTACAGTTTTAGAGAGTCAAATGTAAATTGAGCAAGTCAGCAAGTGAGGCATGCTGTTTTTTGTTTGTCCAAAAGAACAGATATTTAAAATGAAAAAACATCGTATTAGATGATCGCATTAGAAAACATTGCATTAGATGATTGCATTAGAAAATGCCAGGCGGATACAGGGACATTACCCAAATAATAAGTGACATAATAATAATAACATATGTAAATAAATAAATACTACAATGTTTAAAAAAAAATAATCTTTCAATAAGAGGGTTACAGTATGTGCAATGTGACATTAAATACAAAAATGATCTCGGGTCAGGCTACATTTACAATTAATTTGAGTTATTTTTTTTCCACATGGCTTCGCAAATTTGTGAACCTAATCCTCATATGCTTGAATAACATTATTTTTCCAAAATACTCGAGCCAAAACCTACCTTCCTACTGAACATTTATCCACACATGCCCAAGTTATAAAATTAACCTATTATTTTAAGAGTAAGGCTGTATCCTCTATTATAAAACAATACATAAAATGCCGTCCCAAGTGCAATCCAGGCCTAATTGGGTATTATGGCTTTATAACCACAGTAAAATCACGAAACAGATCACCACCTTGGTTGAAAGCAGAATGCATTACAATGAGGGATTAGAAGAAAAGGCACTCCATTGGAAATGACCAATTGAAAGCCACTGTACATCTACCTGTCTGAGAAAACCCTTGCTTGGTCCTGGGTGAGTTTTAACAAGTTGAATCATGTAACCACTTCAGCCCTCAGCAAGATGAATGACACAACAGGCCATTATCCACATAACTCAGTGCACAGTCATAGCCAACCTTAGTGAGGATATCAGATTCAAAACACAGATTGCGAAGGCATTGTGATGAAGACAATGTTAACTAAACAATAGGGTTTCTACTGGCTGTTGATCGGGGTACTATCAAAATGTATACTGGGTTATCATATTGTCACAAGAAAGAATAGGGGGCTGTGTGGTCCAGTGGTTAAAGAAAAGGGCTTGTAACTAGGAGGTCCCTGGTTCAAATCACAGCTCATTCACCGGGTGACCTCAAGTACGTCACTTAATAGCCTTGTGCACCATCTTTCAGGTGAGACGTGGTTGTAAGAGACAGCAAGTGATGCATAGTTCACACACCCTAATCTCTGTAAGTCACCCTGCATAAAAGCATCTGCTAAATAAACTAATAATAATAATGATAATTGTATCAGACCATGTTAAGTTCTTTCACAGACTATTGACAAACATATTCAGTCAAATACATTTTTACCCAAATTGGATCAAGAGCCTTTAAACCTCAGGGAGAAATTCAATTCACAAAAAATACTTTCCCTTCACACTTGACAGAAGTTCTTGAAAATGTTAAGCACTGAAGCTGCCTCCGGAACTCAATGTACCAGGCTAACCAGAAAGGTTGTCATGGAACAATTGATTGTTCAGCACCTGAGTCTCTCTAAGGAAACCTTTTTTTTTTTTTTTTTATACAATTCCCCAGAATCCAAAAGATCAATGAAGATCGTTAGGAAGAGAGATTCCCCCCCAGGTAGCCATGACATTGCCTTATTTCAGGGACACTACATTTCTTTATTTCTTTCATCTTGTCATTGTGGATGTATTTTGGGATGACAGCCTTGGAGGCACTTGAAAGCATCACCCCCTCCTTCTCTGCCCTCAGTATGCAGTATGCACACTATTGATCTTATACTCTGTCTAATTAAGCTGAAATTCCAGAGGTGGCGGGAGAAGACAGAGAGTTTCCCGGAGCAGCTGCCCCTGGAGCAGCAATCATTAAAACAGCTAATAGAGCTGTTACTGGTTAAAGGACATGCATGTTCACAATGCAGGTCATAATACAAATCCTTGGTAGTTTCACCTAAGTATTGTATTTCGTTGTTGGACAAGTTTGAGGCATGGGGTGCTATTAACTAACTAAATGATCAGAGTCACGCTAAATAAAGAAAGGTCCATTACCAGAGGAACTTGCAAGCAGGACTGATAAAGGTCAGATCAGAACTTCAGTACATTTTAATACCTAACATTTGTTTTTTACATTGAGCGGTGGTGTAAAATGTCTTCACTGTCTATGGGCAGACTCTTAGAAGCATTTCAAATCAATACTGATTCATAGTAAATGTTAAAGAGGTTATTATATTTACTTATTCACTCCTAGACATACAGTACTACAGACCACTGGCATTCATTGCTTACACTGAATCAGCTGGATAGCATGAAGACCATTAGACTACTTATTATGTTATATTTTCCAATACTGAATTGGCTAAGAGATTTAAAGAGTATTATTATTACTAATTATTATTATAAGTAGTAGTAGTCCTATTCAGACACCATTAAGCAAAATCAAATCAAATTAGCACTGTCTAAACAAAAGACATGTTCGAACAAAAATGGTGACTAACTCATGTTAACAAAAAAGAATGGATTTCAAACTGTAAATTAAACAGTTAATTGTAACAGTACACCAAAACAAACCGTGCAGAATATTCCACTTAGATCCCACTGGTCAACACCAGTGGACTCCAAAAAGACTTGAAAAATAAACAGTTTAAAGAACTGTTTTTAAAGTTTTTTAATTGCTACTTGAGGAGCTCTGAACATGTACAACCTCTCAGTAATAGTATTCATAGTAGTAGTAACAATCTATTTTAATCCATTGTAATATATTTTAAGTAAAATGTAATATGATATCAAGACACCATTATCTACATAGGCTACCTAAAATAAAAACACAAATTTAAGAGTGACTTAACTCTTTGTACACTGCATACTTGTATACAGGACAGACAATGTAGTATAGGAAAGAGAACTCAACTCAAATAACAGACAAGAAACACTAGCAGTATCCTTATTTTAACTTGGGTAAGGTACTGGGTTCTGTAGTCCAAGATTAGTGCAAACTGAGGTCTGTAAAAGCAGCGATGAAACTATTGGAGGGCTTTTAATTGGCAACACAAAGGGCAAGGCCAAAATGGCCTTTAGTTCAACAAATTTTTAGAGGACACCAAGGCCACTAAACTTAAGTCAAGGCCAAAGTGTAAGTGTGTTGTGTAATTTTGCTTCTGATTCATATATAAAGCTAAATATTAGCCACAGAAAGAAACAACATGGTTAAACTTAATAATAACTATGTATTTGCTTTTTTTGGCAAAAGCTCCCTCTATACATTTGTAATTGTATGAACTGTGTGGCTTCTGGCATGACAGTGACTTTTGTGCTCACAGGGTCAGAAAGACATTTTTTGACAAACAGCTTTATAATGTTTGGAAGATCCCAGCTGTCATCACAGACACCACTCAGAGAGCAATTCAGCATTTGGCAGACAGGGGGAAACCATGCGGCAATTGCATTGCTGCTGGGCGGCCCGCCAGCCCGGCACAGAAGTCCCTACACCCAGTCCCAAGGCACTGGCACATTTTAACTCTAAAATATCATTCCCACGTGTAACCTACACAAATCAAGAGGTGCTGTGTTACATTTATGGATGAATTGAAAAAACTAAACGTATTATTTATTTATTTTTGAAAATGTAGTCGTCCCAATAGTTTTTTACCCGGGTTTTCTCCCCAATTTGGAATGCCCAATTATTATTTTGCATCCCGGTTCACTGCTGCAACCCCCTGGCAACTTGGGAAATGGAGGCTGAAACACGTATCCTCCAAAACGTGTTCCTGCCAATATTTCAATATTTCATTTCAATAAGTCATATTTTGCACTGCGGATCCACAGCAAGCCCACCAGACCTATAGTGCACAACACAGACCGCTGCAGAACCTCTGACGTCCTGTCAGCCACAGGGGTCACTGGTGCGTGGTGAACCATGGATTCCCCTGCCGACCTAAGCCCTCCCTACCTGGGCCGCCCCCTAGGAACCCCTGGTCATGGTCGGCAGTGACATAGCCTGGATTCGAACCTGAGATCTCCAGGCTATAGGGCGACTAAACTTATTTTTATGATAAGATGGACAAATAATGATAATACAAACTGTAATACAATGTAGAAAAAGTATTACCATCCTTGGTTTCATTTTTCAAACCTGAAAGAAACTTACTTACAGTCTTAACCATTTCTAAACTACTGACTTGATTTTTTTTTTTGCCGTTCAAGGCTTTCTACTTTTCTTTTCTGACATGGCAGTATTACACATGGTAGAAATCCAAGTGCTAGAAAGGGTAGTGTTCATTGTTTGTTTGTTGTTTTGTTTCATGTTGTTGTTTGGTTACTAATTTGGTATGCACAGGCATCGATTAATTGTTGCACACCTACTAGAAAGCATCCTGCAGGAACACTGTCCACGTTATTCCAGAGATTGCACCCCCCACTATGTGCTCCTAAATACAGAGCAAACTAGATATTGGCCAAAGCAGGGCCTTGTCGACTTCTGGCTTAGAAGCAGGTGTGTGACACCTAGTCTACCAGACAGCTGGGTAATTATTCTTCTTGAACAAGAACAACAGGTTTAAGAATGAAGCAGCTGGGTGGCTCCAAAAACAGTACATATTACAGATATAACCTCTGCCCAAGCATTGCTTGATTGGGTGTGTGTTTTGAGCATCTGGCTGGAAGAATCTCAGAGGAAACTGGAGAGTCACCAGGTGGTATCAATGAATTATAGTCAGTTAACCAGGTGCCCAATCTTTTTGTCTGTTATCTGGAATAACTCTGTTCAACAACTGATATACCTTGATTTATATGGAAAGTTAAGTTATTCAGCCTGGTCTCTGGAGTACAAACTAAATACAATGCATTTGATAATGAGTGTTGAGGGGTACTCTAATTACACCATCAAGAATTAAGTCTTCCAATTAAATTCCTCATTCTAAAGTTTCAACAGCAATGAGATTTATCATAGCAAGACTGAGGCTTGAATGTATTATTCGTCTGAATGGTGCTTCTGCAGTTTCATAATTAAAGAGTCAGTTTATGTTAAATTAAAACACATTTGAGTTTTCCACATTTCCTGTCATGAATATTAATTTTACATAAATTAGCTCTGAAATTTAGCAACTACTTTCCATAATTATGGCACTTTCTTTTTAATACAGCACCTGGCTCCTATTAAAATGTATAAGAGGCAAACTGTCCTAATTTCATTTTATAATACAGCACATATTACTCAGACTTTCAGGGTAATAACATGTAACTTGTGGCAGTACAAATACATTTACAGTAATAATGAGTTCAAATTTCAATTTCCTTTTTCATTTGCACCCATTCAAAGCTAGAAAGAGCTGCAGATATTTAAGAAATGTGACTGTTTCGCAAACTTATAATCTTAACCACCTGCATTATGCAAGTTTGGACACTTTAACAATATGAAGACTGTGTAGTGCTGTAATTACACATATGAGAGTGCAGCAACATTCATTACTATACAATTTTTTTGCAACAGGAGCATACACTCATTAGATCTACTTCACTCATTTTAACTCTTAGAACTACTTTTCCTCAGACAGAGGTATAAAACAAACAAAAAAAAAACTAATTGCCTCAGTCACATGTGCAGGCCCCTGATTACTTCACACAAATGATCCAATGTCTTCTCTGAAAAGTAGATGTATCATCACTGGATACATTCGGGGTATTTTCAAAGCTTTTTACTTTGAAGTGTAAACTACATCCTTCAGTAAGTTATTTTACTTCTAAAGGGAAATAAAATATATAAAAAACAACTGTATGCCTTACATTAATCTAGTTTTCTAGTTTTGTAACGTAAAAAGTACTTTCCACATATGGATATGTCTTCTTATTTTTCGAATCTTGTAACGCAACTAGCTTGTTAAATTGAAAATTGATACACATACACAAGTAACAAGGGTAACACATAGTCTAGGTTAGTTCTTAATCCTATCTTGTACTAATTTATTTATTTGTGCTTAAGTTAAGTGGCTTTGTAAGGTCCGCTAGACATGTTTGGTACAGTGAAATGTATAACCGAAGTACCACATTTTCAAATAGAAACAAATACAGTAAAACAAAAAGTATATATTGCTGTATTTATAAAATATCCACAAATATTAAAAACATTTTAGGTAAAGCATTATACTTGTGTTATGGAGGCAGTAATATTGTGTTTTGGCTTTTATAAAAGAGGTTTGAGTTATACAAGTGTTGAACAGTAACCCAAGTTAGCTCATTGGAGTGAATTAAATACAGGCTTCATGTTATAGTCTAATAATTACAGTAATCACCCTCAAAAGAAAAATCCACAGATTTGTCACTTCCTGGGCAACCAGCTATTTTTTTTTAACCTTCCTTTTTTCTATGGAAACAGTTTACCCGACACATTTTGGGATCTACTGTATATTATGATCTAAAGAGCAAATGTAAATAACATCGTCTTCCAAACTATGAACTACCTTTTATTTTATTTATTTTTTTAAAATGATATACAGTTATGTTTGGAGAAGGACTAGAGTTTTACAATCTGGCTGTGTTTAGATCCATAGCCCATTTCACCTGATTACCAGTCAACAGACGTACACAAAGTGAACTAATGGTTCACCTTGTGTACATCTGCTCATAACTCCAATCTACCCTGTTTGAGCCACTATAGTAAGTCATTGATCTTACTAAGGCAGCCCAAGAAAACATTTTGAACCCTGAACCATTGTTTATATTCTAAACACTGAATATGCCATAAGGCTCTGGAGAGTACAAAGTAGACATCTAACCAGATATCGTTAAACACCCGAAGCGGTTCAGTTACATTTAGTGGCATGTCTTTGAACAAATCAATACTTTTAGAATGCTACACTGTAGTTTAAATACAATACCAGGGACCAGTACATTGAACAAACCTCAGAAATGACAAGTGCCTAAAACTGAACTAGATTGCTTGTTACAGCACACCACTTATTGGAGAAAATGAAAGAAATGTTGTTGCTACTGGTTCTCTGCTGACATAGCCTTTACTTTATTGTCAGATGTTAACTATACCCGATTCAAACAAAGGGGCTTATTTTCAGTGCTTTCCAAGGAAATCTACAGATTCAAAATTCTAAACTAAAAAAACCAATACCATGTGTTTCTTGCCTAAACAACATACCATAAAAAGGTGATAAACATTTTTTTTAAAAATCAGAATAGGTTTATGAGATGTAATACTTATCAAGCAAAGCCTAGAGGCTAGACAATTTTAAATTCTCATTTTCAGTAAAAATTTAAAATCTCAAAAGCAGTATCGGTTCAAGAACTTTTATAACAATAGCAACAAACACCCTCATCATAAAAACACATAACTATTGAGTAGACCTAATATCAATTAATGAGAAATCCAATTTAGCCTGTGATGGCGTCATTTGATCCATCATTTGTATCTGCAGTATAACTCTCGAGATATTGAGGTAATAAGTTATGTAGACATTTATAAATAAGGTGGCACCAATGAAGATTATTCTCTTAGTTTGCATCTTATACAACACCCAGTGATGAGTCAATTTGTCATCATTAGATATAAAAAGACAAAATTTATTGAATAGAACATTTAGTGTATTAAGGGTGGATTCACTAGCAGTACAATACATTACATTGCCATAATCTATTACTAGGAGCATTATTTGATTGCCTAATCTCTTTTTTTCTGTTCATATCCATACACTGAGTATATCTGAATGTAACTGAGTTTAGAGTGAATAGTTTATTCAAAGTGTAGATGGGAAATTTAAAGCTAAAGACACATTTTTCCACAGTCATAAGTATCTAAGTTATCTACTCAACTAAACTACACATTTTCATGCAACTATACTATTTTTATTTATTTATTTATTTTACCTTGAAATCAAATGTCATAACATTATCAAGCAAAGGACACATTGAATTGAAACTCCTAAATTTCTGATTAAAGGGTACTGTTTAAAGAGTTACACCTTGGAAACTGTTCACAGGAAACACATTACGTTACCTTTGCTGTTTCCCATGTTGTCTGTATTGCAGTGTTCTTTTTAAATCTGTTACCCACTGTTCTGAAATGGGTCATAAATCAACTGCACAATATATTTCTTAGCATTTATTTGGTGAACATTTCTGAGTAAAAGTTGAAAAAAACTTGAAGTCTGCTGTAGATACACAGCACTGTATAAATGTAGCTGGCTTTTAGATTTCAAAAAAACAAAAGAAACTAAGTCATATTGACAAAAAACAAGAAAAACATAAATAAGCCAACAGTTTTTAGATTTTCCACACAATAAATTATACACAAGCAAAAAAGATTGCTTTGCAGTCTGTCATCTATGCAGTACTTAGGGCTTATCCTTTAGTTCAGGATCAACTATGATTCAACCTATTTTGGGCAGCTAACTAACTAATGGCTGACTAATGTAGTTCTTACTGCACAATGCCAAATTATAATATCAGGGCATGGTGTTAAGGCCATGAAGGGCAAGGCAATGTTGCCTTTGTTGGGCGTGAAGATTCAGGGTCACCAAGGCAGTTCTAGGGGTCAAAAAGGCAAAACATAAATCCACCCCAAGGGCATCAAGGTGATTTCATACTCATATATAAAACAACAAGTAAGAAATAGACAATCTATTATGTTGATGAAATTGTAATTCAACAAACACAAATCAAAGTTTTCTGAGTGATTCACACACTAATTGTTACAAAAAAAAATAAAATATAGGTCACTTTTCCATCGTAAAAATAAAATGGTATAAAAACTCAGTTTAACGATAATGAAAAAATTCAAAGTGTACTTTGGTAAAAAAAATGAATATTCAGGGTATTTTTTTTTGTCACACACACACCACTGAATACCTAGATTAGACTAGAGGCCTTAGTGATACAACAGCACAAATAAGAGATGTCAGTGAAGGGAAAGTTAAAAATACAGTAGATTTTCAGGCAAACTGGCTGAAGATTTACCCATGGCTGGAGTTTAATAACGATTGTGGTCAAAAGAGTGTCTGCGCAACTGTAGTTTGCTAACCGCTGTAACCTGTGCAACCTGTACAAACTATAGAAACAACGCGGCTTTGAAAAAAAAAAAAAAACTTGAAATAGAAACTTCGTCAGGCAATGGAGAGTGCTCTGCATCATAATGATGAACAGCTGGATGTACATAATGTTAGATGTTTATGGTTGAGAGACTTATAGTTTCCTATATAGTTTCACAGTGCTTGAAATTTACAGTTGCAAAGGATTTACAGTTTTGATATGGTGCACTGCTGGACACTGAATTCAGGGGGGGAAAAAAAAGGTATGCTGTTTTTAAGCATACACATTCTAACCCCTTTCATGAAATCACACGTTTTACTTGTCCTACTTGTTTAATATTGCAGGGAACTGCTACTTGAACAATGTCATAGCTACTTGCTCAGTTTTTGTTTGTGTTTTTTTTTTTTTTTTTGGTGTAAGAATTTCAGCAAAACAATAATTATCTGCCTATTGTGTGTTCATTTTTAGCATTGGGAATAATACTGAATTACAAAACAGCAACAGCCATTGAAATGTAAATTAGCAATGCATATACACTGAAGACATGAATGGAGTTGGTATTGCACCGTTGCATTTTAAAGTATTGCAATTTTAAGCCTGTTCTGTCACAATTCAAGCGAATTGCTGCTAAACATTTTCCTGGAGCGGCAAATCTGGGTCTAGCCAATCAGGTTCATGTGGGATATGTCATGTCTTGATGAAATTGAATATCCCTCAACATGGAGAAGCTACTGATAGCTGAAGTTTCTCCCTCTGTTTGCCCTTCATTAACCAATGATACTGTACGTCTTTCTCATGGCTTAGTGTTGGGAGATTGTAACAGGATAGTGTGTGTGGTGACGTCAGACCAGAAATGAACACACGCACAGCACTACAAAGGGATATGGTGAGTGAAATGCTGCTGCGCAGTTTAAACAACAAACAGAAAATAAATAGGGGCGTTGGCCAAACAAACAGACAGACAGACAGAGTGGACGAACACTAAACAAGTACCGTGCTGATGTTTCTAGCACGTTGTAGCAATTGCTTATATAATAAATCTCCTCTTTCTCTTGCCCATTCTCCACTTACGAAAACACAACCCCAAGTGAGTGAAAACATGCTGCTTTTATGCAGCTGTACTAATCAATCATTCAATTGGAATCTCGATACAACTGCACGTGAATTAATGAAGTGCAATTTCCCGTGCTCACATATTGTTACATTTTATCTGCACGTGAAGTGATTTGCAATCCTCGTGCCGAAATACAAATAACATTTTAAACACTTGTGCTCGTAACCCATATTATATACTGTGTACCAATGACTATACACCAACATTAACACACTACATACAACATAAAACACAAATAAATAGCACAGGGGTGGCACTTTGCCACAGAGATGCACAGTAAAAAGAACAATAATAAATTATGATAATCAGATAAGTCATTTTCTCACAGGACGAGATTAGATACAATTAAATTGAATTGTGACACAACGGGCCAGCTGACGTGAGTAAATTTGTGAATAGATTGTAGATCAAATGTGCTGATGATGAGGGAAAATGGTGGCAATGACAGGCAGGCTTTCAAGGAACCTTTGCAGTAAGTTTTCTTTAATTTGAGAGGCACTGTGGCAATGCCGCTGGTGCCATTGGTTAGTTTGTGCCCTGTAATATAATTGCATTTGAAAGATTGCTGCCTCAAAAGAATGCCAAAGGGTTAAAGGTATGTGGTTTGAGGGTCGAGGGATATAACACTGCATTCCATGCCAGATTTTTGCATGTTTAAATCTTGCTTTTGCAACATAACTCGACCGCCATCTGCCAGAGTTGTAATGACTCGAGTCAGACTCGAGTCGCAGTTTTCGGTGACTTATAACCACAGCCCTTCTTCTGATGCGTACAAGCCCTACCTCTTTATAAGTGAGAGGAACACATGACAACCCAGAGACAGAGAGAACAGCGTCAGCGGCATGGAAGGTAAATATAGAGTAAATGCACTTGTCAAGTTCACAAGAATTATGGAGTAGATAGGGAGAGAAATAAGCAGTCTGCATCCTGCCAGTACTGAGAAATGCCAAACTAAAATAAATTATCTAAAATAACTGAAATTGTTTTTGGTCTTTTTTTTTATTATTTCTTATCAAATATCAATAAGAAATGACTTATTGGTGGGTCAGTCAACAGATTTTTATTTAAGCTTAAAACTTAAATGCAGTAGTAAAAATAGGGGATTAGCATTTGTTGTCTGGTATAATTTATATTGATGTAAAGCTATACAATGTTTTAAAAAAGTATTGTTTTAGAAAACAAAAGAACTGGCAAAAAATATATATTTTGTTAAAATTGTTAGTTGTTTTTATAATCCAAACTACCACTTGTGAATCAAAACTCATGAACAAGCTTGGTCTATATAGAACATCTCCTCAATTCAAACGGAAGGAAGTTATAAAACAGACATGCCTTGGTGCCTGTTTGTTCTTACCTACTGAATTAAAGTTCCTGATCTTCCAACCTTGATTGTTCTACCTCGGAGCCTCTTTATAATAAAGAACTGTTGCTATAAATGCCACTCTTTTCACCAATTAAAAGTTTGGCTTACTGCAATGCAGCAAGAGAAGATAAACAAGTAATTCTGATTCAACAGAGAGGAATTTGTTCTTGGATACATTTGAAAGGTTCTGGATTCTACAGGATATCCTCATACAACAAAGAAGGGCTGTCAGTTTGAACTGGAGTTTACTAAAAGACTTTCTGGATTTTAATGTGCTCGGTTTAGTAATTGTAATGGAGTTGAAAATAATTAATTGATTGTTTTGAATAAAGCAGGATTGTTTTGTTCAGTAAATGGCATTTGTGTTGTGTATTTATTCTGACCTTGTTTTTTGGTGCTGATTATTTGATTTTGAACACTTATCATTCCTATAATCCTGGCTTAATTTAAATGTAATATTTTTTTGGGCAACATAGTATAGGTTACTATACTAGTTTGAACCCTAACTAGTCATACTTTCACTCAAACTACATAACTACTACGCTACACAGATTCACATCTTAACCCTTTCAACAGACTAGGCTACTATTTACATTTACTCACCATCCATGTTTCTACCTTCAGCCAATGCCTTTTTCTCCTGAACCTATATATGAATGGAACAATATTACTGAACTGTCTGCATGTTGCTTTGTTGTTGAAAGATGCTGTGTCTGTGCTCCAGTCACTCTGAGTCTGTGATTGGCTCTTGGCAGTTGCAGGTACAGGACTGATTGCTTTAATTGATGCAAAGTACTGATTGGCTGGTTTGGGTGGATAATGAAATTAATTTGGACCAATTGTGTCTTTGTTTAGTATTGACTGCCCAATAGATGTGAACTACGCTTAAAAATACAGCAAGTCAAAAAGAAAAAGCCAGCACTTGTGCGGATTGATTTTAAATTTGATTCACAGCTGGTGCTGAAACATCTACCATCTATTAGAGCCTGCTTGAACTGGAAGCTGAATTGTTTTCTAATGGCCTAAAAATTATGACAAATGCTGTATACCCCTTGAGATAATGTGGTCTTTAATGCCCAAGACTCTCTTCATCTTGCACTGCAAGGGGCTACAAGTTCAATAACATGGTTACTGTGGAGCCAGCGAAAGCACCGTTGAGTGGTGTGACTCTGAAACACTCAGTATCTTAGAATGTTCTTAGTTTAATCATGGATGTCTCTATTAAATCTCTTTTGCCAAGAATAATAAGAATCTCTACAAGTGCTTTAACTTGGAAACTGAAGCAAGTTATGACATTTACATTTTTTCGATATATTTTTTTTTTTAATTATTTTTTGGTCATTTTCTCATAGAGGGTAATAGTTGAAATGCTTTAAAAAAAACCTATCTCCAAAATGTCCCTTCGCTCACTAAAAGACACGCAATATTGTCTAACCTAAAGTCTATTAACTACAGGGAGAGCAACCTACCTCGTCTGTCCACAACTGCCCTCCTCTAAAAGACAGGGCATGACAGCACAAGGTGAAAGGCAGAAGGGATTGCTGTCAACCAAGTGGATTAATTAGGTGTGTGGGGACTAAAGTGAAATAAAGATATATGTACACACCAGCACCGTATATCAGATTCAATAAGTTCTGTTCCAACAGGATAAGGTATATGGAATTAACCTGGTCAATGTTATATTTTATTGCATGTCTGGTCTGTTTTGTATTGATATAATTTAACAATCAATAGTTAATACAGGCAGCTATAATTTAAGTGAAGACACCAGAGACCAGCTGAGGGCTTTCACCAACAGCTCTGGGAAGGCAGAGAAGCTGTGCGTTACTTATTAAATTAGGTGGACAACAGCTAAAGTAATAACAGATAACAGATGGCAAACAAAGCTGGACTATGAAATCCTACTTAATCACAGATAGCATAACAACACAAAATACTAAATAAAATAGTTTAGTTTCTCTCATATCACTCTTAACCCAGTTTCTCATTTCCCTTTTTATAATTATACTACCCTCAGCCAGCTCAGAGTGGCACAGAACATTACCTTAAAGGTGGTCTCGTTGGGAAATATTGAGATGAATTAATCAAGAGTGGTCAAGGTAAGGGATTCACCATACGTTCACTCTCACTGCACTGCATTTTTCTTTTGTACACTGTAATATGAGATGCCATCAGTTGGAGCTGAATTATGCAAAACAATGACTCCTCTGACAACACTGCTTTGGTTCTTTTCTTTGAGGAAAACAGTCTGAGCATTATTGCCTGGAATGCTCCCCACACTGATGCCATTATGATGTGAAAAAATGACAAATGAAAAGAAGAGGCAAAAAAAAAATGAAACTAAAGTACAGAAATGACAAAGAACACTGACCATCCACACCATACCGTATTATACCAAGTAACCAAAATATGTAGTGTGACAATTGCTTAATTGTATACTACAAAAGATGAATGGGTAACTAATTACAATTTACAACCCGACCTTACAAAAGGATTCACGTATACAGCAGTATGATGTGGTACTGGAGGCACAAGCTAAGTCAAATGTCAACAACAAGATGTTAAAGGTCAGGAAGCAAAACATGAACATAAAAAAAAAAAAATGTAAATCTTTTTTTATTTATGGTCTGATGTTTAACTGTAAATACTTCTGTGAGATGCCTATGCTATTTGTTAAACCTCTGGTAACAAACGTCTACTGTAATAATGAAGGCCTGCACTGTGTCACTGGTGTAAACACAACAGAAGCTCAGCCCAGGACCCTTGCAGGACTAACGTATTTTATTAACTGTGGAGATGTAAACAAGAAATTACCATGCAAGACGATACAATTCATTTACTCAAGCATCCATGTGTCAGCAGCAGGCAATCAGTTAAAACAATCACAGCATTTTCTTTCCGTAATAAATAAATAAGAAGCATTACATGCTTGGCTAATTAGATATTGCAAGTACATTTTACACATGGATGCTCCTAATTTACTTCTAAAGACAAAGATGCTGGTTGATATATTAAATGCAGCTGCTAATTTGTTATAAACACAGGGGTAGTGGTAGCAGAATGCCTCATGGCTAAATTCAGTTAATATTTAGTCTATATTTAATGGACACTGCAGTATTAAATGTCATATTCTGTAGCTGTAATTTAGACTTAATAAAATACTAGCAAACAGGCTAATTTAGCTTATGTGGAAAAGCTAACTGCAATGTGGAAAACCAACATTTGCCTAAAAGCGATCACATTAGGGAGGTTCGGTTACAGCTGTCAAAATATGACAATACGATTTCTCTGTGTTTTTCTTATATAATACAATTAAAATGCACCAACAGTTTTGCGCCTTATCAACTGTGAGGTAACGTGTGTACTGTGCAAACACCATAATGTGTATTTTAGCCTCCAGTTAAGCTCATAATAAATCTGCTTGGAACTGCTTATAGTGTTTACTCTCTTAAAATAAAGAGAGTGAACGTTTACAGAGTGCACAGAGTTTGTTTTTACAATGACAACATGCACAAAACAAGTTAACTCAGGCAAAGCTGTGGAGCAAGGAAACTATAACAAGGTTTATACAAGCATGGGTATATCTAGCATGGGATACATGTTTGTTATCCCATTTAATTAAATAACATGTTTACAGGTACGAGTTTCAAATGTGTCTTTGTTTACATTCCAATCCAGTTGTGTACTGATGAAATTCAAGAGCTTCGGTTGTTCAAACTATACTGCCACCAATACGTCTCATAACAACTTTAAAATGTCTGAAATCATTTCTGATTTCTATTGTTTCGATATATTTGAGAGCAAGTTTAGTCAAGGCATGCCAGTTACCGATCTGCCTGCTTCTGACTTAACCTGTAGCCCCTTCATCAACACTTGTAGCGGATGGGAACAACAGAGAGACTGCAAATTGACAGAGTGAGCTCGAGGTTCTTTCTAAAAAGACGATTGCGAAGAGGCCATAAACAGGGTTCGAAATGAATCTGCCTTGAAGCATACTCAGTTGAAAATGAAAGTAAAGCTCCACCAGGTAAAATAATCCCTGAATTAATTGATTTAATATTAAAAAAATGACAAATTTTATTGCTATTTGTTTTTAAAAAATGTATTTGTGGTATAAACAGCCTATTTAATGATTGTTTACAGTATACGGTTTTTGTTCGCCAATGGAGGATGTCCTCCTGCGGTTAATAAAAGCCATATACCACGAA
The DNA here is from genome assembly GCF_017654505.1 of Polyodon spathula. Classification (NCBI taxonomy): domain Eukaryota; kingdom Metazoa; phylum Chordata; class Actinopteri; order Acipenseriformes; family Polyodontidae; genus Polyodon; species Polyodon spathula. The sequence goes on along the minus strand of NC_054538.1, from coordinate 59,242,538 downwards.
CGATCATTCAATATCCTCTATTAATGCCAACTAGAGGCTAGTAGAGGCTAGTCAAAGAATCACGGGAGTGCCCTATATATATAAATTATATAATATATATATATATATATATATATATATATATATATATATATATATAAACTGTACTTTATGCTACTACAGTATTAACAACTTGATATGCTTTTTCAGAAATATTATTAGCAGGCAGCAAGGGTTAAACGCACATGACCCTGACCTTTTAGTCTCAAAGATTTGTATTTAAAAGATAGTAACGAACTCCAGCAATACTTTATAAAGTTGCGCCTCTATGCTCCACAAATAGTGATTAAATTAGTGGACAGTGCACTTGTCTCAGTAACTAGACTGTTCGGTTAATTAGTTACCTCTTATATTGTGTTAAGGATGCTGCTGTATCGTTCCAGATGTTTTTTTACAAGGTTGTTATCCCCAAGGTTTTTTAAATATTAACAAGAAAATCTAATTCAGATTTTCTCCACACCCCTAGCTAATTGCTGTGACATTGTCTCATCACTATTTTCAGAGGTGTCATCTTTCATGGTGTTTTAATATAGTAATTAAAATTGTGCAGAAGTTTTCCTGGAGGAAGAACCTACGGCTCCACATTTCTTTTAAACAGTTCGCCAGATGGGTTTGTCTGAATGGTGAATTTAGGGATGCATATAATAAACCTCAATTTAGCTGAGCTGCAAGAATCTCTTGGAATAAAATCGTGAAATTAACTCAAAAGATAATTGATGCGACAGGGGCAAACTGCAGCTGTAAGACAAGATACTACAAGCTATCACATTAGGGAGGCTAGGCTACAGCTATCACTAACTTTAAAATCCCACAATGAACAAAATCTGTCACAGGATATAAATCTTGGATCCTTAATTAGAGCTGATTGTCAAGATCTGCATATGTTAAATAGAGATGTTACTGTATTCGAAACATTAGTCCCACAGGACATCTTCACAAATACAATATTATTTGGACTTGATTGTATATAAAAGTAGCTTAATATGACTAATTACCATACTCATTCTTTTTTTTTTTTTTTTTTTTTTTTTTTCCTGTCTTGTAGCAATACATTTTAGAAGGTACTGTACTGTTATTTCATACAATGGCAATATAATAGAAAATGCATTTTAACCTTATGACAGGTTACATAAAATAGCATCTAATTTGGCAGCATAAAAAGGAAAAAAAGAGAGAATTAGTCGTTCTCTGCTTGTTAAGCAGAGGAACTCAATAATTGAAGCTAATTAGGGCAAAGTTTCTCATATTTCATGTCAATAAATATGAGTAACAATATTAAATGCTGAGATGATCTTTTCAAACTGTCCATCTTATTAACTTCCAGACTTACATGCATGTGCCAATAACAAGCATGAAGTGTCTGGAGTGGCTTCTTGAAATCCCCTGAAACTTACAGCAACCTTACAGCGCACAAACCCAGCAGTTGCTGTATGTTTCTGTTTTCTCTTTTTATGACAATTGTTTGAATATTTTTTATAGATATAAAATATGAGTGTTTATTTGATCACATTAATGATTGTTGTCACATGCTTCACAAATTGTTTTTGTTGATATATATTTTTGTAATTTGCTTAAATATGTTCAGTTAGTCTGCTGTAAGAGGGAGCCTAGGATGGTCTGTTCATTTACAGTGCTCCACCCGTGGAGAAGAGAATTGAGGCGGTCAGAGTCACTGTATTTGATTAGGGGTCCTAGTCTCTGTTAAACATTCTGTAGCGTAGCTCAGCACTGTTGATGGTACTGGGAAGACAGAGGCTGGAAATTGGGATGTGTGCTGCCTTGCCTCTGTAACAGACACCAGGAGTGTCAGCACAAACTGTTTAAAGAAGACAGTTAGATGCATGCAGGTTTCTAAAATTACTTGCAAGGAGGAAAACACATTATTAAAGCAATCGGTAAAATGTCTGAGCCACCTATTATGCACCAGCATCCAACACTTCTAGCAGAGTAAGCCACCAATTAAAAACATCTCAAGAGTCAGATGTTACTAAAACTGGGATTTGTAATTAAAATCTTAACTGAGCAACACCAGTTGAAGTATATACATAGAATAATGTATGGGTCAGAATGTATTATCACACAATAACTCGAGACATTGTGTGACCCTAACATATTCTGACCCTTATGTTATATATTCTGTATCTTAAAACATACAAAAGCAATATATATAATATATATATATATATATATATATATATATATATATATATATATATATATATATATATATATATATATATATATTATATTATTTTTTTGTCAGTTTTTTTATCTGTTGCAGTTGTTTTCTATTTTTATTCATAAACTGCTAAAATAATATATATTTTCAAAATATAAACACATGTAACCTCCAAAGGCCTCGTTTACAAAAGGGCACTAAATTTGGAGTTAGCACGTACATGAAGCCTAACTTGCATGATAAATATACATTTACAGCACAATTTACTAACAGAGAATGCATTAAAAAAGTGCACAGTATTTGGCAAATTTACATATCATACCGTGCACACTACATGTATTGTGAGCGATAATTTAATGTGCACTATAATGTCAGAGACTTACCCGTGACCACTGTGATATCAAAAGCCCCCGCAGTCCTGGCGTATATTTTGCTCAGTAGCTTATTGTGAAGGTGGAAGTGGCTTACACTGACAGAAAATGAGCGATCAACAGACACAGCAGGGGACAGGCAGAGGCAACGTAAAGTGAAACTGCACTGTCTACCTTTTAATTTTAACATGTATTCCTTGTCTGATGTAAAAAAAAAAAAAAAAATTAAAAAAGCCCTTTTCTTTCTCCTTTAATGCATATGGCCCACCCATTAGTTTCTAAAATTACATTGATGTACTGTATTGTTTTGGAATTCTTATTTAAAACAACCCGCCTCTTTAATATAACATGTGCAGACTGCATTGTATGAGTGACATTCCCATTAAGCTAATTACAGCTCACAGAAGTAGTAAAATAACCAATCAAATAGCACACAGGATCCTTTTCCTCACGCACAAAGCACACATAATTTTGATTAGGATAACGAAACATTTGTTTAAACGATTTATTTTGCTTTGTGTAAAAGGTAAAAATCAGTAGCTAAAAACACGCTGCACAAAGCAACGTATTTTGAGTTTACTGGAAATGAAAGAAGCTATGGAGTCTCAACTAAAGTTTTTTTTTTTTCTGAAAATTAAAAGAAAAAATTAATGTTCAATAATTACATGAACAACACAACCACAGGAAAGGACTTTTCTGCATCAACAGGCATTATGTGGAAAAGTTGTAGAATTAGAACATGTAATGAGCAGTGTTATCAAGTGTGCCAGAAAAGAAGTACCAAGTGTCTGGACAGAAGTCAATGTTCTAGGAAAGCTGTTTCTAGTGATATCTGCCTATTTCTGTACTATACAATACATAAAGTAATATCTTGATTAATCGTTTGAAACCGTGCCTGCATACTTATTGACTAGGAATCGTGCAGTGGGTTTTTGTGTAAAGTAGTATAGTGGCCTACATAAAATTTATATAGACATTTTCACATACATTACAATGTCATCGTCATCATCATCATCTTCAGCCTTTTTCTCCCCTGCTGGATGAAGGCCTCCCCAAGATTCTAACATAAAAGCCTGTCTTCTATATCCCTCATCCCTATTGCTCCGATGTGTTTCCTAATTTTATCTTTCCATCTTCCTGGAGGTCGTCTTCTTGGTCGCTTTATATCTCTTAGGATACAGTCTATTATCTCCTTGGTCCAGCGATGGTCTGTTCTTCTTGCTAAATGTCCGGCCCACTGCCATTTCAGTATTTTCACTCTTATAATAACATTGCACACTTTTGTTTGCACTCTTATCCATTCCTTCCTTTTCCTGTCTCTTCTTGTTATTCCCAGCATGCATCTTTCCATACTCTGTTGAGTCATTTGTAATTTTTTACTTATTTTTGCATTGAGGGTCCAGGTTTCGCATCCATAAGTTAGCACTGGCAGCATGTATTGGTCGAAGACTTTCCTCTTGAGGCATAAGGGTAGTTTCCTTTTCAGAACCATGCTTAATCTTCCAAAGGCACTCCAGCCCATTTTTGCTCTTCTGTTGATTTCGCACATCTGGTTCTCCGTTGCCGAAACTAACTGTCCTAAGTGTACGTAGTTACTGACTTCTTCAAGCTTGATCCCATTGACTTCAATTGCCTGTGGAGTAGTATATTTGTTGAACATGATGGATTTTTTTTTTTGTTTTTTTATTCTTTTTTTTTTTTTACAGTGCAACATACCAAGCGAACAGCCTTAACTTAATTGACCCTTGCTGCCAGATTTTTCTGTTCAAACAAAGTGAAAACCAAGTAATTCAGCAAGATGTATTTATTTCACATCAGTGAATCAAACAAACACATCTGTTGAATTAATTCACTAAACTGAATGAATCCAACAAATCGAGTCAGTAAAAAGAATTGAACAGCACATCACTAGTTTTCAGGCCAGAAAAATATATTTAACTAGCGCGCCTATCCGTGGTTAAAACTTGCTTTCCATACGCTCTAATAAATTATCACTTTAACGCGCACACTAAAATTAACATCCTTTCGTAAATACCATGTGAATGCAGCTCATTTCATTATTCTGAGCTGGATACTCATTTAAATACATCAGCATGCATTACAATAAAAAATCACATATTCATTTTGACTACCACAGTGTGAAGCACTAAATTTAGTGCATGCCTTAATATGCCAAGGATTGCACGTTAGAATGAATAAAATTGCAATAGTAAATATGAAAATCATGAACGTGCACACTAATTGCAATTATCGCGCACCACAAACTTTAGTGCCTTTTCATAAATGAGGCCCCAAGTGTATGCACATCGGAAGCTGACAGATGGGTTGCAGGGCAGACACGGTTATGCTACGTGCGATATTACAGACAAAACCTAGAGTAAAATGTTCATATGGGACGTTAGTGATGGGAGATTATAATAAAACTCTCAGGTGGATATTGTGTTATTTTTCTTTGTTTCTCCCACTGAAGGCAAACATGACTTTGTGAGGTTTAAAACAGTAAGTGTTTATTTTCTTGCTCTTTCAAAAAATTCTTCTTACGGTATTTAATTGTATAAACTTGACACAAAAAAGCAAAATAACCCTGCGCTTTGTTGCGGTATGTGGACCAAAACATAAACCATAAAGAAATCCAAAATGTTTTGTTTGTTTGTTTTTGTTTTTGTTTTTAAATGTGCAGTTGTCAGTCACAAACATGTTTCGCCTGTAGGCTTCATCAGCATTCACAGGTGCCTATGATACTGGGACCACTTAAGTATGTATAATTACTCAATTAGCAGAGATGTTAATCATTTTAAAATCAATAACATATTATATTCAATATAACACAACATGTTTTACATTTAAATAATCCCTGTCATTCGTTACATGAACAAAAAATTAATGGCATATTATACAATGTCTATTTATCAAACAATATATCAATATCATACTTAGGCTAACAAAGGTTAAAATAGTTCTACTAATAACTCAGAGAATATAGATTGGAGCTGAATGCAAACAATTCAACAATTAATAGCAGTCATTATTGAATATTAAACAATAAAGACACTCATTCATACCAAAACGATACAATACGTCAAATTAAACAAACCAGAGATATGGGGATAATTCAAAGTCTTCATTGAGTCTTTCGGGCATTAATGTATTTAGTTTAAAAATCAGAAAAGTTTCTCTTTGCAGTAATTACACAGAAACATCACCCCCTCTTCTACTTACAGAGACAGTTTCTATTCCCATCGGGGATGTGGGGTTATTGTGTCTTACTGCACTTTTATGTTCAATTGGTCTGGTTTTGAGAGATCTAAGGGTTTTGCCAACATATCATCAGCCAAAATAATAGATAGACTACGTTAAATGTAATACAAGTAATCCTTTATTTGATGGAAAAACATTTACCTGTTAAAGAAGTGTAAAACTATCTGTTTTACACAGTGTGTTACACTGAGCACAGCCTAAAAGGGGGTAGCATCCTGGAAGAAGAATAAAAAGGGGGGGAGGTGTTTAACCACAATATCTTTTATCATTTTTATCCCTTTTAAAAGAAAAGAGAGGATCTTTAAATATAGAACCTAAACGTATCTCTGTAGATAAGATTTTCCAAAGTTTACGCACAATCTCTTATACAGCACAACTACGAGGATGGGAAAAATACTGAAAAATACCTTTTAGGCTTACTACGAGAACTCAGAAATGCCAAGACTTCTCTGCACAAGGAGCAAACTGGGCTCTTGTGAGGCACGGTTTCAAATATGTTAAAACAGTTATTTTTAGGTGTACGGGTGATATCTTGCATTACCAAATTGAATCTCTAAATTAATTGTCTTCAGTTACAACTTAATACATGTTGAAACAGCCAGAAGCAAAAACATACAATAAATACTAAATGTAAACAGGCAACACAATCATATTTTGACATTCATTTGCCATGAGAATTCTGTATTCTTATTACCTGATCTGATTGTGTGGGCTACAATTACAGAGAAATCAGATTACTTGAAGCCATATAAAAGCACTGATTGAAGTTTTGAAATATTTCTTTGAATCTTTTGTAGCTGCAAATGTTGTGCATGGTACAAGATAAAAACATCTAGGCAGATCATATAGCCACAGGTGTGCATTCTTGAAATAGTCAAATAGAAAAACAAATGTGTATTACATTTTAATAGTGTTTTTACAGAGCAGAAGCAGGACCGTAGGGCACAGTTAGAATGGACATTGAATCGGTTGCTAGTTGCCTGCTACTAGGAACCAGACAAGCACTGATGGCCCGAATGGTCTCCTCTCGTTAAAACATTTTCAAATGTTCTCATGATCTTCATATTTTGGATTGCTAGTTGTAGTATTGTGTATATAAATCACTGTCCTCTTATAAATAAATACAACTGGTTACAAATTTTCTTGGTTTTCAAGTCTATTTGAAAACAACAGTTGTAGAATCCTAGGAGTCTAAAGGGTTAAAAGGGGCTTACCTGATTGCAAAGCTACAGTCAAGTAATGGCTTATCTAAATGGTGCAATATTGAGTTGGAGGGGAAGGGGTGGTGGGGATAGGGTGATGACATCTAAACAGTCAATACCTCCTGGCTTCAGGGTTGCATTTTTTATTTTTCTGCTATGTGATTAGGTGCCCGATACCACAAGGATGTTTACAAATTATTCTAAGTGAACTGCTTAATTCTGATCAGCTGTGGCCTGGTGCTTCTCTAACTCATGCCTGTAGCCTCACAGTGACACTGCCAGCCATTAAGATAAGAGGCAGAGAAGGGGGCTAACCTGAGGAGTGAGAACTTCATCAGAGACCTTCTCCCAGTCTGGGTTTCGTCATGCATTACCATTCCACTCGAGTCAAGAGATAAAGAAGAGAAAATAGCCTCTTGTGATATTAACCTGTTTTGCACTTGAGCAGACACAGTCACTTTTGGTTAAATGAATAATCTATTAGACTCTGACTTGTCAGACACGGTCACCTCCTGAGGAATTCGATTTAAAAGTTTTGTGACTGAATGACAGTTGAATGACTAACAGCATATTTGTTGTGCATATTTTATTTTTTGTACAAGATGCTTTTAAAATAAATTATCTACAGAAAAGAAAAAAATAACGCCACAGTCTCAAAGCAACTGTAGCCAATGTATTTTAAGATCAAGCATTTGTTATATATTTTTTTGTTTCTGTAAAAGAAAAACAAGCTGTCTGTCACGTTAGATAATATATATTTGGTATGAATTAAATTCATTATTTTATGAAAGAAAAAATGAGAAAATAAAATGGTTAGTACCTCCCATACATTAAACATGTGCTCGTTCCTAAATGCTGCTTCATCCAATGACTTGAACTTGTTTATTTATTTCCCTTGTTTGTGTGCCTATGGTCGTGATATCATTCACTTCTTTTAAAATGCGCTTCTAGAAAATGATGCATTGAATATTTATCTCTTCACTCCCTACACTTGGGATCTGCTGAGTACTGAGTTTCCCAACTGGACACACTATTTCCAAATGGGACATAATGGAAGGAATGTTTCATTTATCATGCTTCCTGAAATGTGACCACTTAATGTGTCACAGCTCAAGTTAATGTAAACAGTCAGCTGAAATTCATCTTCCCTCCACTGGCAAAAAAGAGAGCTCTGCATTACTATAACAATTTCCATACAGACTGTCAAGCTTGTACTCAGGTCTGAAATAATGCCAGGGAAGAGCTTTCTCTCATATCAATCAGTATGTTTACATGACAAAGCGTTTCCGGAAAAGCTGAAATCAGAAAACTGATTTTCTTAAAACTTCACTTTTCTGTGTTTAACGTTTAACAATGTGTTTAAAGATTAACGATAGAAAATCTAATTAGAATTCAACTGTATACATGGATTGGAGTTTTCAGAAAAGTCAGGCATTTTGGTATCAAAGTACTAGCCTAAGTACGATTTGAAGACCAGACATTTCTGCAATAGAACGGGGACCAATCCAATATAGTACTTTATCGAAGAGTCAGGTCTTAAATTCAAAGATTACTGTCCTATACCTCTATTCAGATTCCCCAGAATGTGCAATCAGCCTTTCCAGTAGCTCATCCTATTCTATATTACCACTTTATTTTGCAGACATTATTTAAAATTATTTTAAAGCTAGAAAACATTTGTTGCTTCAGTATGGGCTATTAACAAATACAACAAATGTATTATTTTATCCCTAACTAGACAAATGGATGCATGCAGACTGACTACAGATTATTATTATTTTCTCTGTTATCTAAAACCACATGCAGGAATGAAGATCAGAGTTTGCACATGTACAATTCGCTAACAGAATAAGTTTTCCGAAAAGTGTGTTTCCATGATATACATTTTATTAGTTTTCGCAATTAAATCGGACAATTCTAGGTGCTGTTTTCCGAAAACTGACTTTCGGAATATTCCGATACATTTTCCAAAAACTGTGTTTACATGACTTTTGATATCAGAATTAGTTTTCCGAAAAATATTGGAATTCTTATGCTCATGTAAATGCACTGAATGAATGTAACTGATGCAACATTGTGATACCATAATTGCATACAATTGGTGGGGGGTTAGCATAACAACTCATAAGTCCCTCGTCACTTTGCTGGTCATTCATTTTTATTTCACATTGACTCTTAAATGATGAGCGCAACCAAGCGCTCAGCTTCACCAAACTCCACGTCTCTTCTGTGTTGGTCCTTGTTTCTGGTCTGACGTCACCCACTACAACCGTCTTTGTGACATGTGGTGTCATCGTGGGATTACCAACGCCTCCTAGACCCAGTCAAGAATGTGAACCGCAGTGTTGTTTTTTGAGGAAAAAATTTAAAAAAATTGGAAGGTTGGAGAGACGGCTGCACTGAGCTGGAGGAGCTCCTCAGTGGTCTGGAGGACCAAGGCTAGTGCCTTGCCTGCGGGGTGTACGGGCACGTGGTGGCTGTCTGCCCCTTCCAAGAGGAGGAGGAGGAGCTGGCCCAGGAGAGAAAGATGAGACAAAGGAGTGGGAGAAGAAAGCTGCAGCAGCAACCATAGCAACAGCAGGATGAGGTTGGGGATGACGATTGGGAGTTTTTTTTTAAAGAACCTCGTGGTGGAGTTGTGCCCTGGCTGTGGGATGTATGGGGACACGTTGGCCATCTGCACCACGCAATATGCAGAGGGGGAAGTAATGCCTGAGTGGGAGGAGTCTGTGCATCCAGCGCCCAGATGGGGGGACCGTGAGCATCCAGCGCCCAGGCGGGGAGACCGTGGGAATCCAAAGCCTGAGGGACAGCTTTCTCCACCTCCCCCAGCAGAGGAAGAATGCCTGCTGATATCACTTCCCCCACTATCACCACCTGGAAGAGAGGAGCAGAAGCTGCCTCTGCCTCCATCACCTACCCCTGCAAGAGAGGGAGAGCTGCACCAGTCCCCTGCAAGTGAGGGAGAGCCGCACCAATCCCCTGTAAGTGAAGGAGAGCCACACCAGTCCACTGTAACAAGGGTAGACTACACGTTGCTCCAACCTCCGTCGCCAGGAGACTACATGCTGCTCCCACCTCCACCGCTTCCACTGCCAGGAGCAGAGGAGCAGGAGTTGCCTCTGCCTCCGCTACCTCCACCGGCAGGAGCAGAGGGTGAATGCCTGCTGGTATCCCTTGCCCCAACATCAGGGGGAGAGGAGCAGGAGCTGCTTCACCAGAATAAGGATCAGGATGTGATGTTGGCGGTCCTCAGCAGCCCTTGCATAGGAAGAACCGCCCGGCCACAGTGGAAGAGAAAAGGGCCAAAACCCACACCTCAGCTTATCCTGACTCCGTCATCGCTCAGGGATGCCTGCACGACACCGCCCAAGGATGCTTTCGCTTCATTGCTCGGGGATGCCTGCCTCGCTTCGCCCAAGGATGCCTGCCTCGCTTCTCCCAAGGATCCTGCCTGGCATCTCTATGGCCAGGGGCTCCGCCCCCCCTCGAGTTCACCTCCCGAGGGTCCGCTGCTGCCTTCACCTGGGGCTGCTGGTTCCGCCTCGCTTGGAGTCACCTGAACTGCTTTGCCAGGGGTCAGCGTCATCTCTGCTTGGCCGCAGGGGTCAGTGTGGCTGGAGCCCCATCAGAGGGAGTTGCTGGCTATGAATAAAGGGGGACAGGTCAGGAGACCACATCCCCCTGCAGCAGATTCACTGCCAGAGATCTTAGGGGAGTTCTGGAGACTACCAACGCTAGCAGCCTTTCTGCTGCTGGAATTGCCCAGGCTGAAGGAGTCAACTTGGGAGCTGTCAGTTTTACAGCATTGCCAGTAGCAGCCTGGCTATGTGGCAATGTTGGCCTGCCCCTGTGTGTATTTCGGCGTTGTATGTTGCGTGTGGTGTGTTAATGTTGGTGTATAGTCATTGGTACACAGGATATAATGTGGGTTACGAGTACGAGTGTTTAAAATGTATATTTGTATTTAGGCACGAGGACTGCACAGAACTTCACGTGCAGGTAAAATGTAATAATATGTGAGCACAGGGAATTGCACTTTATTAATTCACGTGCAGTTGTACCGTGACTCCAATTGAATGATTGATTAGCAATCGAGTCTCGGTACAGCTGCATAAAAGCAGAATGTTTTCACACACTCGGCGTTGTGTGTTCAGTGAGTGGAGAACAGGATTGAAGACATAAATACTAATAATAGTTATAATAATAGCAGCTCGCTGTGTTTGTCTGTGTAGTCCGTTTTTGTTTGTCTCTGTTTTGGCTGCCGGTGCTGTGTCCTGTGTTTTGTTTGCCTTTCAAACCTTTTATTTTCTGTCTGTTTAATTATTAAATGCTGAGCGCAACCAAGCACTCAGCTTCACCAAACTCCACGTCTCTGTTTGTTCTATGCTGGTCGTTGTTTCTGGTCTGACATCACCCACTACAGCCGTCTTTGTGATAGGCAGATATCAAGACTTTTACACCAAAATGCAAGCCTTGTTTTGGTCCGCCTGTCAATCATGGTGTTGACAGAGGGTTGAGCAATGGTGTGTTGCTCAGCCCTCTTTGATTGTTTGATGGGCGGGTCTTGGAGGGGTGGTCGATCTCATAAAAGTAACGTTCTCCAATTCCTTTGGTTAGCCCTTGTAGGATAGAACCTAACGGAAGCTCTGGCAGGTGGAGAAGAATAACCCAGACCACTGCTTAAAGCAGCTCTTTTATTTGTTTGTTTGTTTTCTTTTATTTACAGTGCTTTGTTTTCTGTTCTGATTTACCTTTTTCATTATGGATTATTATTTTGTCAATTACAATAGCTCAAGGGGATGCCATTGTTGGTAGTAACCCTGAGGGATGCAAAGAAATAAAAAACAACACAATAATAAATCTTGTGATCCTGAGTGGTGTCTCAAAGACTATCTCTGAATCCTGTGTTATAAGTGAACCACCGACACACCCTCACACAACGACTGAGTCACACTTTTGGGCGCTGTTGTCTCTTATTACATGTTTTAAAGCTTAAACAGTTTAACTTTACTTTCATTAAAAAAAATAAAATAAATGGTGCAAATTGCATTTTGTTGTAAAGTCTTTGATATGGTTCTATAATATATATATATATATATATATATATATATATATATATATATATATATATATATATATATACATCCACTGCCTTTTCAGCAGGCCTTTGGACCATACTTGAGTCTCAAACTCACTTTGCTGCACACAGGTCTAGTTAGGGTCAGATGGGGTCTTAATAGTAGCTGCTGATAGGATAGTAGGATAAATGAGCTCTATACAAACCAAAATGAAAGTAAAGTCAGGAAAACTAAAAAACAGTGATAAGAGGCTAGTAAGAGAGCTAGCTAATGAGAGGATGTGTTCAAATGTTACACAAAATAGATTAATTCAGGTAAATGCAAATGTTTCCTGTCTGCAGTCAAATACATATTTTGTTCATAAACAATCAAAAGATATGCAAGAGGAAAATGTAACCAAAATAAAATAAGAAAATATCAGTATTTTTACAAAACTTAACACATCTGTCATTTTAGGTAGTAAAAATGTGTTGAATCCTGAAACTACCCATGTGTGTCTAAATAAACTCATGAACAGAATGAACAGAAAATCGCAGTGTCAATGTAACGAGACAGCACCTTAACCGCTATGCAAAAAAGTCTGTAGTAGTGGTTTTACAACTTTAAACTATCTTACAGAGAGGTGTCAGAATCCATAACAATCTCACTACAGTGCCTGTTACATCAGATGGAGGATAAACCCAAATTGTATATTAACTGTTTATTAACATCTAACTAATATTTAATAGATGGGTAATAACATATACATTAAAATAAAGCACTACTAAGTCTTTTGAAACTATTCTCTCCTACGGTGATTCTATTATGATTTGGTAATGTATATATCCAAAACAGTAGGAGGTGAAAATAGGAATAGAAAATAGGAAAACAGAAAATAGGATACACTTGATTAATTAGCTGCCCCAACCTAATGGTACAAGATTCATCACCTAGCACCAAATCAGCACTTTAATGCTGTCTACAGACTTCCTCAAGGGCTTTCACCAGTGAAGATCCTACTCAACACTTTGGCAATTATTCACCTAGTGCAGTCCATTCCAGGTTACAGACTGCAGGGCTCCACCATGGCTCCCCAGGTGATGACTGTCAACAGATCAAACCTGGGATAAAGGGTACAGCATAAACCATAAAACTGTTCTTCTGTGAGCACAGAAACCATATGTTCCTGTGTGTGTAGGCTATGAAATAATACAAGGGTAATAAATGGCTTGGAGCTTATTATCATGGAGTAACAAAAAATGGAAGGCTTCAAATACATAATCAACCACCAAGATTGGTGGTTTATATTAACAGTATAATCATCTAAGACCACAATTAAAACATAAACTTTGTGCCACGGGGGAAAGCAAATTCTCATTCAAGGATGCTAACAAGCACAGTCAGGTATTGGCACCAGATATACCACCTTTGTTTAGTGACCACCTGGTCTAAGTGACCATTTTAAGTTCCTCCCAGTGATATTTGTGATTTTATTTAACTGTATTAAGCAACCACAATTCTCTTACCCAGAAATGGACTCAAACCTGCAATAAGCACCCTTACACAGGGCTATTGTTATAAGAAAAAAATGGTTTTATATGGTACATCCTAAATTCAAAGGAATACAGTAAGTAATTTATCTGTCTTTTATCCATAATCAATAAAACAGCACCCTTGTAAAGGAAGAGAGAAAACGTCTAGAAACAAAATGTCCTCCCTAGATGACAGAATTAAAGCTATTAAACTTGTAAAGACAGTAAGTGCCAGAAAAACTGCTGGAAAAATTGGCATTAGAAAGACGCAGATACAGCATTTTGAAAAAGAAAGAACTAGGGCTTGAAGTTTTAGGTTTTAATTTTTTTTCGCGCGACTGTGTTTTGAGCTGATTCAATATCTTAAACTGTTAATTACAAAACAAAGGCGCTTCTTTTTATCTTGTTCTCCTGATTGAGTTGTTGGTTGTTTCAACTTCTTCATTATTTGAACACAAGAGCAAGCAATGACATTAATAACTTCCCATGATACTACTTTAACTTGCATTTCGTTCTCGCACTTGCCTGGGAACTAGATAGCTTTCAATGTGTCCATTTAGTGTTGTGTTGTTCTTTCCCGCTAATTTAACAGAATGTTCTCATAATTAGGATGCAGCGATAAGACTTAAAGGCAAACCGTTAAAAGGAAAACACCAAAAAATTCAAGCCATGCTTATAAGAGTATGAAAACAATATGCAAGGTAATCAAAAAAGATCTTATGCTAAGTCTGGCTTTGGTTTCAGTATGCAATGAATCAACAGGTACCTGAAAGGCAGACACACGCATTGAAATTTGCAAGGATGTAAAACATTTTATATAACCTGAGCCAGGCAAGCATTCATTACTTTCACAAAATAATTTGTTTTGTAAATGCATTGTCCAAATGAGTGTTATTAAATTACATACTTCCTTTTGTTCATATTACATCTTCTGGCTTTTACGACATACATAATTACAGGAAAGCATGTCAGAGACAAATATAATATTCATAAGTTATGGGCCCTGTGACAGGGTAGCCAATGTCAGGCCAGAATGCAGGAAGAATAACAGATGTAGTACTGCAGGGCAAAAGAAGAGGACTGTTTATTTAAGCAAATTAAAATAAATATTTAAACACAAAAGCACTGCTCACAGAGCCAAATAATAAGCGTGAACAAAAACAAATCTCAAACACAAAATAACGTGATCAGGCTGGGCAGTAGCCTTCAATGATCATACTTAAGTTATTTGTATCTTTTCTTTTTACCCTCCTGTCTCGCTCTCGTTCACTCCTCCGAACACCCACCCAGAATGCAGAGAGCTGCAGGCTTTTATTTCCTATGGCAGAGGGGTTAACTATCAATAATCTTGTTACCTCTCGGCCACAATTTGCACAAGTTTTTTTATTACTCCCGGCAGAGGACGAGCTGCCAACCTCGCCTCTGCCAGAACACATTTACAGTAAATACAAAACAAAAATGCACAGCTACGCCATCATACATATTTACAAATAAATAATAATACAAACACAAAATGATAAACTGCACAGGGGCGGAGGGGTACCTCATTCTAAAATAAATAAATAATCATGTACAGGGCTCCTCGCCCTGTCACAGGCCCTCTGTTAAGAGACCACCTGTGTTAAGAGGCCACTATTAGGCTGTCCCTTGAGTGGTCAAAAATAAAAGATATTAAAAAATATATATATTTAAAAGTTTTTTGAAGAAAGACACTGAAGTTTCTATTCCAACAACAAAGGCAAATCTTGTCTTTCATCTTAGTTTGCCATTATTACCTAATGCCCACAACACATCAAGGGCCTCATTTAGGAAAGGGCGCCAACTTTATGGTACACGATAATTGCAATTACTGTGAACTTAATGATTTCCGTATTTACTATTGCAATTTTATTAATTATTGCGTACAATACTTGACACATTACAGGGCATACTAAATTTAGTGCTTCACACTATGGTAATCAGGATGAATATGCGATGTGTATGGTAATGCATGCTGATATATTTAAATGAACATCCAGCTCAGAAACATGAAATGAGCTGTATACGCATAGTATTTACTAAAGGACGTTAATTTTAGTGCACATAAAAGTGATAATTTATTAGTGTGTATAGAAACCAGGCTTTAACCACTGATCAGTGCTATTTAAACCTATTTTTCTGGGCTGAAAACTAGACATGCAGTTCGATTCTTTTTACTGACTCGATTCATTTGATTCATTCAGTTTAGTGAATCAATTCAACAGATGTGTTAGCTTGATTCACTAACACTAAATAAATACATCTTGCTGAATTACTTGCTTATAAAAGTTTTTTAAACAAAAAAAAATGCAAAAATGATAATTGATTGTCTAGGTCAGGGGTGTCAAACTGGCAACAAGGACCATTTAAGATATGACTGTTCACTTGGTGGGCTGCACAGTGAAAAAAAAAAAAAGTACATGAAAATGTCTATAGAAATTGTATGTAGACCAATATACTCAAATATACTACTTTACAAAAAACACATTACCCCCACTGCACGATACCTAGTCATCAATAAGTACGCAGTGACAGGTTTTAATCAATTAATCAAAACATTACTTAATGTATTTTATCATACCAAAATAGGCAGAAATAACTAGAAGCAGCTTTCCTAGAACTGACAAAAAACTCAGTATCACAAATGTAATATAATGCAGGAAATAGAAGGGTATTGTATTATACTTTCAATGGAAATCTCAAACAGTAAAAAACAAAAAAAACAAAACAAAAACAAAAACAAAAAAAAAAAAAACATATCAGAGTATATAATGCTGAGTCTCAATATTTAATTTGTATTCCAAAATATAAAGTTTTTAACAGCACTGGGGAAAAAAAGATACTGGCAAGCTGTGAAAATGTAATTTAGTAAACAAGACCACTATGAAATGTACCTTTTTATGCCTTCTGTCCAGCCTGCACACTTGATAACAATGTTCGTTACGTGTTCTAATTTTCCACATCATGCTTGTTGCTGCAGAATGCAGTGTAAGTAAATTGGAACTTCTGCATTTCTTTTTCTTACATGTTTTCCAGCACTTTGCTAGGAGGTCCACTCTACTGCCAAGTCATAAGTAATCCCAGTTAGTTTCTTCCAAGGTAATTCTGTACTGTCCATGGTTTCTTGAAGTTAAACAAAGTTCTTCCCTGTGGTTGTGAAGTTCATTTAAACTTAATAAAACATATTCACCAACATTAAAGTTAATATTACCTGCCATTTTGGTAATACGCTCAGCAACCATGTTACTGACTGACGTTAGGAAATCTCTTTTTTCAGGGCATACATCATCCGTCGTTTTAAGCATGCACCTTTTGAAAAAGGTTTGGCAGCACATATGCAATCCCTTTGCTAACAATAAAATTGGCATCCACAGCACTTTCATTTTTTCTTCTCATTTTCAGACATTGTATGTTATAATCTTTCATAACTGGAACCGTTGCACTGCAAATCAAACATATTGCTTTGTCGTCAGAATTATTCAGGGAATAAAGAATCATCTGGCTAACGATTTTGGAATCTTTTGTGTTCCGCCTCCACCTTTCGCTTCTGTGACATCTCCAACTACTTTTTGGCTACTGGTCTAAAATTTTACACAAAGTAAAATAAATAGTTTAAACAAGCCCTTGCTGTGCATTATTTGCAGAGTTACTTACAATAGGACATATACAATACAGACTGCACATGTTGAATATGCATGTTATATTAAAGAAACGATACAGTACATCAATGCAATTTTAGAAACTAAAAGGCAAGCCATCAAAAATGATCTTGTGGGTTGTATGCATTAACCCTTTGCAGTCCTATATCGGACCAGGTCTGACATTACAATTTTCCCTTTCCCGTCCAATGTTGTGCCATTTTGTTTTGTTAATATGTTAATAGTATTGGATGGCAGTGACTGTACTCATCCCTCACTCCCCTTAGTGTGTGCACCCCCCAGCGGAGAGTATCCCTGTACTGTGAGATAGAAAGAAATGCAATTTATAGTGCTACAATTCAAGCACCTTTCATGAGCACCAAATCCATCAAAACAATTAAATAGAAAGACAGACCCCACTGTAAACTTAATGTTGCATTGCACTCCAGTTACCTGGGATAATTAACTCAAGGATAATTAAAAGAAGCCTCCTAAACTGACAAAAGTGAGGTCAACATGTTAAGTCTTCACGTTTCTGTGTTGATTCTCTGACACCCCTGCTTGCTTAGCAACGTCCTCCTTTTTCTCTTTTTTTTCATGAGTCATGTGCCAAAGCAAGATAACAAACCCTCTCAAGCTCTCATCACTGAAGCGATTCCATTTTTTTTCTCCATTCAAATCAGCCTAGGCTTACAATCCTGCCTTTTCACAGATGAGAGAAAACCATAATTGATAGAGTGATGCAGGAAGCGTTCAGGTAATGAATCACTAACTTGAATGTCAGCAAATATGACAGGCCTTGCATGAACCCCAGCAATTCAGATTTCTTTCTGTATGAATGCTATGCAATTTGTTAAATTCTGCTGAAGTGCCCTGTCTAGATTTATCTATACTAGGGGTATATTCTAGTCTTGCAAGGCCACACCAGGTTAAACAGGTAGTATGAAATAATTAACTATCTTGGAAGGAAAGTTAATTGGTTCAGTTAAACAGTCCCTATACAGTACAATAAGTTCAAGTCTAAGGTTTAGACATTTTAGGGCATTTGTATTTAGATACATAAATGTTTTTACAGCTACTGTAAAAATGAATGTTTTTTAGTTGATTATTAGACGTAAGGTGCCAATAATTTTGGACCACCAAGAAGGAAGCTGTGCCTCATAACTAACCATTTGTGCACATACAGAATTAAAGGTAGAACATTCAATGTTCCATAATTACAAAATGATTGTCTTTGGCTCAATGTGCTTATTTTGCATTTCTAGAACTGTTGCTAAACATGCTCATCTGGTCACTATTGATGACGTCTCTAATTCTCTTCAAAGCAAATAATTTTTAATGCAACAAAAATGAACTGCCTTGCATACAAGTTTATTACTTTCTTATGTTTCTTTCAACCCTGCATTGTATTACGACTAACAAGAAAGACTAAAGAGAGTGTGGAGGACAACCTTTAAAAGAAGTCACTGCAAGTTGGAGATTTCACCTCTGAAGTATGGGATTAAATCTGGATACCATGGTGACCCAGAAAGGCACTTACCACAAATCTTAAGCCATTCTCCAAAAGTAGCTTCATAGAGTTTTCATAGCAGTTTGCTAGAAGTTCCTTTAGAGTCTTTCTAATATGGCCTCGCGCTATAGGACCCACCATATGGATGACATCTGTTTGAGACAAAAAAGATGTCCAAAGGTTAATATTTATTTCCAACATACAACACAACTCATATTCCAGTCCTGTTAATAACCACAACATTTACCATGAAAAAGTGTTAATTTACTTTTGGTTACATTCACTACCCAACCTGTACTGGTATATCCTGTGCCAAATAATTTTTAGTATAGAAGCAGTGGTGGCGTTTATCCAGTGGTGGCCTCATGCAAAGCTTGATTTCGGGGCCCCTAGTGCCTATTCTTACCAGTAATACTATCCTACAATACCATGACTTTCAAATAGGGAAACAATGACACTGTTAAATGTATTGTATTTTACTACAGCAATCACAAAAAAAAAAAAAAAAAAAAAACACTCAAAGACAGTTAGAAATTAATCTTTCAATGCTTTTGCAGCGACAAAGTCTGCAATTATATCAGAAAAATCCAGTTTTGGTGCACGATTGATACCTGCCCAAGTCAAACATTCCTGCGACATTGTAGAAAGTAAATAGTTTTATATTAATGTTGTGTTCAGGCAAGAAAAGCTTCACTCCCCTGATGCTGCTGTGACAGGCAGAGTCAAAAGCAGAAGCAAGGCAGTACTGAGGTTAGGATAAAGATCCAGCACGTTTTCCTTGTATATGTAGTCGAGCATCGTAAGAGGCGAGGACAATACATTGGCTGGAAACACATTTATTTTAATTAGTTTCCAGGTTCATTCAAACACACAGCCCTGTGTGTGTGAGATACCATCTACATGTGTCTTCCCCTCAAGTTTGCAGCACTGCGGGCACATGCAAGCAAACTTTGTTTATAGCATGTCGGAATGAGTTAATTTACGCAGTGTATACTGAAATAAAATTGCACACAGGTTTAAACCCCTATAACACATTGTGTTTTTTCTATTGGCATGAATATAATTTTTTTTTTTTTTTTTTTTTTTTTTTGCAACTGTGCCACGACAACAGCGGCACCTTGCTGGTGGGTTGCATGTGCCTAAAACTGCTACTGTATAGAAGAGGTATGCTTTTGTCAATTCAGGGAGTCTGTATGACAGATTTGACTGTATAACTGGAATAAAGTGAAGACTTTCCAATTGTCCATTAATCATTAGGCATATAGCTCAGTATCTAACACTGTGACTCCATCACAGTAGTACATTCCAAAACACATTGGACGCATTTGAGCTCCCTTGCATGCAATAAAAAATATAGGCAATTAGAGACAAACTACAAAACAAAAATAAACTTTGAATAATAATTTTAACTTATTTAGGAGATTCTAATACGATTCTAGTCTAAAAAAGGGACAGATATAAATCATTGTAATCTATATACTGAGAACTAGTTTAAACTATGCTAAAAATGTTATCTATAAATAAACCCCTAAACTGGAAAAAAATGTTACACTGGTATCAGTTACGGTCATACGTATGTGCATGGCTAATAGGCCTACCGTTTTTATTGGACTCCTGCCTACACATCAATGTCAACAGCGCACTGTAATGTGTGTTCAGTGGGAGAAATGAGATCATATCACCAGCTACCTGAAAAATATCTGAACATACACCTTTCGAATTTCATCTTGTCAATAAAAAAATGTAAATAAATGGGGATGGCTTTACCAAGTTCTCTCCGAAGCATGTGAAAAGGTAAAAAACATAATATATAAAATAATATTATGGGTCAGAATATATTACCACATAAATATATGTCTCTCGTTAGTTTTGCATTACGGCGCAAAACTAACTCGAGACATATTATTTTGGTAATATATTTAGACGCACCTCTCTCTCACACACACACACACACACACACACATATATATATATTTTCTGCATATAAAAATGTGGACACTGGTAAGTTCAATGCTGGTATTAAAGGAAACATTAACATAAAACGAAAAACTAAATTGGAATGTATCATCACAATTGGATAATGGCAGTGTTTTTTTTTTTTTTATATAAATTAATACATTCATTATGTTAATGAAATAGCAATCCAGATAGAAAATCAATTACAAGTTTATTTTATCCAATCTATTCAACTATTCATAACTCTCATTCTCCCCTTTTGTCCCCTGCATAGTAATGTGCCACCCTGTCAATCATTGTTTGACTTGCATTAATTATAAAGAACCAGCAATTATGCTCTATTTAATTGAATCATTAGAGTAACGGCAACAAAATAAATTAACTATTGATCAATTAAAAAATGATAATGTGGTTATTTTACAACACTTAGCATTGCAGTCTTCTGGTATTCCTGCAACTGGATATTACAAGCTCAATTGACAAGTAAATCCTAATAATACTGTAGTTATACAGCACGTCCCCTGAATGTGTCAGTATTTTCAATTTACAGCTGGAATTTATATCATAAAATGCTGTCTATTTAGCTCTTAGACAGGGGCATCACTTGCTATGGGGAAAAATAAATATGTAGGGCTGTGCTGTGATACAATTTTGATTTTAGATTCTTGTCATTGCTTTAAATTCCATTCTTTTATTTAAAAACAAAAAAACAAACAAAAAAAAAATAGTATTTGGTGTTGCAGTTCTCGCAGAATATAATTTAATCACCAAAACAAGCATGGTGCCACATTGCACTAGTTTTAGAATAGTACCAGAATGCATAGCTACCAGAATGCATGTAGAGCAGACATTTTGAAAAGAGCTTTGAAGCTTTTGCTGCGACGTAGACTTTAAAGTTATAAGTGCAAAAAGTTGTCAGGATGTTAACAGTGAAAAGAAAAATTGCAGGTTATTTATTTAAACAGTTGTAGCAACACGTGGGGATGTGTAACACTATTTTTTTTTTTTAACCCCGCTGCTTGCTCTTTACTTTACACACAGTGAAATGAACCCAGATGATTATGGTACATGGATTGTTCAATTTGTTTTCAGAAAACAAATAGCTTGTATATAATGAAGGACAAAAAACCAACAAACAAACACCAAGAACCATCAGTTTGCTAGTTCCATCACACATATTTTGCCATGGAATTGTGAATTTAACCACTCTATAACCTGGCAATTTCAAAACAGCATTTTTTTTTTCATTTCTGCTTTAGTGCTACCATGTGAGTTATACAGCCTTCATGGTTATGCTTATATATATATATATATATATATATATATATATATATATATATATATATATATATACACACACACACACACACACACACACACACACACACACATATATATATATATATATATATATATATATATATATATATATATATATCCTAAAACAAAACAAAAAACCTTTCATGCACTGCAATGCTTAAATCTTCACAAATGTTAAATGTGCTGACCAATGTAATGTCTATAAAGAAAGGGATTGTCTTTCTCAATGTATGCCAACCAGCAGGGAATGTTGCAACAAAAATTTATCCTTATGGTTCAGGACTGCAGGTCACACACCTTGTGGTTTTTCTTATTGATCCACACTACTCAAGTTTTCCAAGATTCAATTAATTTTATTTCTTTTGTTGAACAAACTTTAAAAAAAAAAAAAAAATTAAAAACATTTCTGATCCACGTCCACGAAGTGTTTCAACTTTTAGTTTTCATCAGGTATATATACATACACACTGTATCAAATGCAAAATTAGGAATCTTTCCTGTATACGCTTCAGCGAGATTTCCGATTTACCAGTCTGCTTATTTTTCAACCTTTGACCCCAGATTCAGAACCTCTCAATATTCATCAGGAAATGCAACTCAAATGCTTTGATAAAATGAAAAATAACAACAATATATTCCATATAAATTCTTTTTTTCTAAATACTTCATGTAAAGGCGTCATTTGAAAATGCTTTATTAATGGTTACAAACGATGAATAATCTCTTATTTTCTGGGAAAAAAACATATAAAAATATCATGTTATAAATATTTATTATCAATTATTTTGATTCATGCACCAGGTTGTTTTAGCTCTATAAATCATGCTTTATATTAAAGATTGATAAATCATGTTTTATGTATTCCTATATTTACAGGAAATAATCTTTTAAGAATTTATAAATTATTAATAACATTTATACATCAGGAAACCTTAACAGATATGCATTTCCCCCTTCTTACTTTACAGAATTAAAGCACCAATCTTTCCCAGTTCAAGGTTTTACATCCACTTCCCTGCATCAGAGTAAGCAGGAGAGGCCAAGTTCTGAAAGTCCCTCCTAACTGGAGCCAACAGGGTCTCAATTCAAACAAGTTTGATTTGGTAGTACTAGATTACAGGGCATGTTATTATGTTGTATTAATTGGATATTTACCAATGGCCCTTGCTTTTTTTACAGTTTCACATGTAATTTCTGTGTCATTACTACACATTCCACTATTAATTAGCTTGGACGATCATAAAGCATTGGGATTAACACCATATTATTCCCGTGTTAGTGCTATCACTTAGTCTCACAGACAATGGAACATGGCAATTTTACACTACAGTGTTAATGAGAACCATCAGTTCAGCAGGCATTTCCCAGAAGTGATAACTAACAAAGACAGTCACTGATACAGTAGTTGTCTGGAGATTGTGATTTTTATCCTTTCTTGTAAAAGAATACCCCCTGGCACATTACATTAAACATTGACTGGGGTTTAAAATGATCATTTTTCTGTTAATAGTAAATACAGTAGTACATACAAAGTTAAACCTTTCCCACCAGGAAACCAATGTTGCTTACGTAGGTCTATTAACCTGGAAAGGCATGTTAAACTTTTCAAATGTAAACTCCCAGGCCCAGGCTGATAACACAAATCATTTCACTGATGTGTTGACCAATTTAACGTCCCCTATTTGAACACTATGAAATTGCTAATGCAGCCCAAAGGTTTGGAGTAAGGCTGTAAATATTCAGAACTGTATGGTACCATATTTATTAATGTGGCCTATTAAATTTGTTTTCCCCATATTCAGAAAACATTGAAAACATAAGGTCCTATTCTGAACCGCACATTTACCAAATGCTGTTCTGTACCCAGCTCACTGGACATAGTGTTTTCATAGTAAAAACTAAATGCAGTGCTCCTTCTGATGATACTGTAAGTCTCACATCATTTTATTTTGTAATATGGATGGTCTTTCTGTATATATATATGCAAGAAGCAATTGAAGCAAACACAAAGCAAAGGCTCATGTGGTCCATCTGAACCACTAGGTTGTGTGACTCATGAACGGTGTTTAGCAGTAGCTGATAGGAAGAAAGCTAATTGTTTTTACCCAATATGTACCTTTTTTGTCAACAGTGCTGGTGTTTCGGTCTAACCCAAAGGATTTATTTTTTTTTTTTTTAAATCAAGATGCTGCTTTTTGTTTTATATTTCATAAACATTTATATATTTTTTTTCAAATTAACAACAAACAAAAAATCATTAATTATGTACAAACAGAGCTCTTTCTGAACATCACTGGTAAAAAAATTTTAAAAATCCTCTGATCTATTATATGTATATAAAGGATACATGTGCCTACATGTGCCACCAAAGAATCTGCTCGTAAGCATGAATCAAATATCCTGCTTATCACACCATTTTACACACTACGGTTGCTGCAATCTCATCAAATTATGTTGTCTTATTTCAAGCAACAAGAGCTTGTTTTTGATTGGACAACACTTTTATATTTCTAGTATGATTATTTACAAAGGTTTTGTTGGTTAATCACATGTTTGGCTGATATGTAAAATAAATATTTCAGCCAATTAAAAAAAAAAAAACACAACAGCTGAGTTCTGTCTTTACAAAAGCACTGAAATGTTAATTTACACTGAAACGATTGTTTACATTATAGATGCCCAATTAAATGAGAAAATTAAAAATTCAATTGCTTGATGTTGTATTTCAAAAGTGTATGAAATGTCACTACATAACACTTTGCCTTCCCTGAGCATTACTACAAATGTCCACTTTACTAAATGCCTTCTCTCTGGAGACAGGGAGCTGTCTTTACTCTCAATGCATTGAGTTGTGCAGATCTACCAAGAAATGGTATTAAAGAGCACGAAGCACTTCATGTGCTTCGGCTCAGTGAATCTTTTTACGAACCAAATGATTCAGAGAGTTCAGCAGTCCAGGAATTTTCACTTTTCCCATCACTAGAGACAATACTGTATTCATTTAGTAGTCGCCAATTATTTTTATTATTTAGAATAACCAATTATTTTTTTAGGCTCAACTTACCACTACCACCCCCACGCTGCCTTGGCACGGCGAAGACGAACATACGCTATCCTCCGAAGTGTGTGCTGTCTGCCAACCGCTGCTTTTCACACTGCAGACTCACAATGCAGCCACCTCAGAGCTACAGTGTCGGAGGACAATGCAGCTCTGGGCAGCTTACAGGCAAGCCCGCAGGCACCTGGCCAGACTACAGGGGTTGCTGGTGCGCGGTAAGGCAAGGACACTCTGGCTGACCTAGGCCCTCCCCCCGGGTGGCGTTCGGCCAACTGTGCACCGTGTCCTGGGAGCTCCCTTCCACGATATGGCAGGGCTTCTCAAGCATTTTTGAATGATGGTCTTATTACTATTTTTTTCTTGGTGCTGCCACCCTTCTTCTGCCTGCCACCATAGTGAGAATTATACATATTATATCAGAAATCAAACAAATCACAGTGAAGTGTTTGCCAAATTTCCAGTACATCTTAACCTGTCATGTCACC
Source organism: Polyodon spathula (assembly GCF_017654505.1). Taxonomy (NCBI): domain Eukaryota; kingdom Metazoa; phylum Chordata; class Actinopteri; order Acipenseriformes; family Polyodontidae; genus Polyodon; species Polyodon spathula. The sequence goes on along the minus strand of NC_054538.1, from coordinate 59,216,912 downwards.
CCATGCGTTGAACACCACATATAATTCTAATGTTAACATTTTTTTTTTAAATAAATAATCAGACTACACACTGCGGACGAGGTTCATTTGCAGTGCCAACAAAGTTAATTCTAATTTCCAGTAACTTTCTTTTACGAATATCTTGGTTTTTAGATGATAAAGCACCTGTATAATCACTTGGTCTTTTTTCATGCACCACAGACAGATTAACTTAAGTACTGAACACGGGTACAATGTGACAAGGACACAACCGTCACTGATTTTTAAACACAAAATCACCTCTCAATGGGTCTCTGTATTATAAAGCATGGTTTGCAAGACTGTAAAATTTACATTTCGGCTTATTTGTAAAATGTTATTTTGAAAATGATTTTTATTGCTACTGTGTTATTAGAAGTCACTGCGCCCTCCTAGAACTTTTGACTCGCCACCCACAGTTTAGAACGCTGCTCTATTGTAAAACTCTATGGAATTTTGCCAGCCCCCAATCCTATGTCATTTTGTTGTAATTATATATTTAACAATAGTCCTTGTGAACATATTGCTGTTACCTGATATAATTCGATAGTAAAATCTTCGCACTGTATTACAGTAGAGTAACAGGAAATTTAAGTGCCAAATGTTTTGGGGTTCTTCTATGGGGGCTAGTGGGGTTGCATGTCATCGAAGTAGGGCTAAAGTAAAGGCTATTAACCTCTGGCAGGACATCTGATGAAAACCTTTTTTTTCCCCACAGATAGATTATTATTATCATTGATCAGATAAAAATGCACAGCTTCTATAATGTTTTTAGCTAAAAAGTTCAGGTTTAAACATTACACGTAGGTGGTAACTCGATTTTTTTTCTTCTTTCATTTGTGTTTTTTCTCCCCATTGAACTTCCTGATACCCCTGACGTGCTTGATAAAACACTGAAAGCACAGCTCAAGTTAGTGAAATACCTACTGCAAATACTTTATTATTCCCTGAAACTATCAGGCACAGCTCTGAGTTGTGTCAGCTCTGGCCAGAGCAATCACTTTCAATTTCCAGCTTCATTAGCAGGCATGGAGTCTATCCTGCATCTATCAGGAAAGTTAATAAGTAAGCAGATCGTAAGGTTAACATGCCGGCATTTATTATTAAGAATCTAATAGAGGGCACGGCAGGGGTTATAGAAAAGAGATTTCAGAGACTTGGCTGTTGGGTACACCTGGATTCATTTGTGGCTTCTTCTGAACTGCTCTGCTGGAGGGAAATGATAAAAAGGCAAAAACTGTAAATTACAGTGTTTTATTGTATATTGTAACATAAAGGTAACAAACCTATCTTTGTTGCTTAATACACGTACAAACACTTCAGTTCTGTAGTTGCATCCTGTTTCTTTTAGGTAACAGTCTAAATAAACCAATGGTAGCTTTCAATTGGGTCATATTTTTTATTTTACTTCCACAATGTGGTACTACTATGAAAGTTGAAGGCCAATTTTTTGAGTGTTGTATTTGATGCTACTACATTGTTTTTTCTGCTTTTTTCATCAAAAGAAAAATTGGATTCATAATTATTGGTAAGTAAAGGAATATTTTCATACCTAGAACTTATTATTATATTAGTTTTACTATTAAACATTTACAAAAATTGGTAAGTATCCAGAAAGTAACACTATGCAATCTTGATATGGGGAGATATTAGATTTACTATTTTTTATTGGGAAATATTTATTATTATTATTATTATTATTATTATTATTTATTATTATTATTATTATTATTATTATTATATACTATTGCTTTATGTTTATTTTATTTTATATTCAGAAAATGAATACATCGATGTTTTATGGAAAAGGAAAGAAAAAGGCAGAATTAGCTTTTCCTCCTGATGACAGTGAAGACGAGCTAGCTACTAGTGATGAGGATGATGAAGATTATGTTTTTGCCGATGAAACTAGTAACAGCGAAAGTGAGGACAAGGAATATGAGGAATATATTGATCTAAAAAACACAGGTATTATGAAAACTAAATTCGTGGGGGTTTTTTTTAGCTATAATTTATCATACATAATTTGTCATTTTTTATCTTTATGGTTTCTTCCTGATATATAGAGATAGAGCCTATGGACTAATATTAGCAAACACTGATTTTCAATATCTAGATGTTCCACAGGAGCAGATTGAAAGCTATCCTTATGAACAGGGCCCTTCAAATGAAAAAGCTCTGCCGACAAAAAATAAACTATTCCTGCTGTACCCCAGTGGAAAGGCAGCCTACGAGGTGTCACTGAAGTGCAAAAGCCAATAGACTATTTTAGACAATTGCTGAAACCTACAACAGTACAATACATAGTGAAGCTAACTAACCTATTCTTGGTTCAGTGTGACCCAAGTAAATGTGAGCAATGAAGAGCTGGAACAGTTTATTGGAATATGTTTTTACATGGTTGTGTTTGGTCTTCCTCGATCACGTATGTACTGGAAAGCTTCCTGTCGAGTTGATTGCGTGGCAAATACAATGTCGGTCTTAAGTTGGGAAGCTATCAAACGCTTTCTCCACTTGACCAATAATGACGAACAAATTCCAGTTGGACACCTTGGTTATGACAACCTTTTCAAGATTCGATCGCTGATAACAGCTCTTCTAGAGAGCTTCCAAGGGATTCCAATGGATGAACAACTTTGTGTGGATGAGCAAATGGTGCCATTCAAAGGAAAAAGCTCCATCTAACAGTACAATCCTAAAAAACCTAAACGCTGGGGATACAAAGTATTTGTTCTCTCAGATAGCAATGGCGTGGTTTACAACTTTGATATTTACAGTGGTCCAATTCTACCAGTTGATAGAATGCCTGACATTGGTGCAAGTGGAAACATAGTTCTCAAACTTGTGTCAATTGTACCACAGAACCTTACGACAATTGGTTTTGCAGTGTAGATTTGCAAGTGGCACTCGAGAAGAGAAAAATTCAGTGTGGGGACTGTCCAATCCAATCACTTGGGTGGATGTCCATTCATGTCAGACGGTGAGATGAAGAAAAAGGGAGGGGAACCTTTCAAGAGAAAGAAGCAACTGTCAATGGTGTAAACCTCAGAGCAGTAAAATGGTACAGCAACCGTGCAGTGACTCTACTCAGTATGGTTGCTGCTGCCAACCCAACGTCTACTGTTGATAGATGGGATAGGAAGAAGGAAGTTGTTCAAGTGACCTGCTCTAGTGTTGTTCTGGTTTATAACAAATTCATGGGTGGGGTGGACCTTCTGGATTCTCTCATTTCATTGTACAGGACAAAGATTAGAGCCAGGAAATGGTATCATCTGTTAATCTTCTATATCCTAGATCTGACTCTTGTAGAGGCATGGCTCCTATACCGCAGAGATAGTCAGGAAGGAGCAGCTTAGTCTTCTTGAGTTCAGATGTGAAGTTGCAGCTTGTCTTTGTGCAAAAAAGAAGATCCAGAAGTTCAACGGAAGGCCAAGCTCAAATGTTGAGGAGAAGCATGCTGAAAAGAAGAGAAGAGGGCCTGCTGTCCCATTGCCCTGTACATCAGTTCGACAGGACACTGGCCTGTTTTTGTTGAAGCAAGAGGCAGATGCAAAAATCCAGCCTGCAAAGGGCTTATAAAGGTACAGTATCAAAAGTGTACCTCTGTTTCTCTGCAGAAAATAACTGTTTGTGGATTTTCACATGCAATAGTCCTGTAAAAAACATGTCCAGAATAATTGTTAATTGTTTATCATTCATTCTGTTAATACTGTTAATTTTGTTATTAGAAAAAATTTTATTTTGTTTGAGAACATGCAATGAAAAAAAAATGTTTTCAATAAAAATAATTACATTTTGTTGGTTCTTCAATGGCACAATGTTACTTCCAGGTAACGTACCCGTCTAAAACTTCCCAAAATATATTCAACTTCTTCTTTTTTTTTTTTGTGCAATATGGGCCTATTTAAGTAAGAAATTCTAAGAATTTTTTTTTTTCCCAATCTAGTTTCATAATGCGTGCAACATAGGGTTAAATTAAGTACTACTTGCTGCTTTAGTTCTACTTTCTATCCAGATGCAACTCTTTTGGCACAAAAAAAAAAAGGCTGAGCCAAAATGGCCTTAGGTTAAAATTTGTAGAGGGCACCAAGGCCACTAAACTGAAGCCCAAAGTGTAGGATGTTTTGTAGTTTTGCTTAGGATTCATATATAAAGCTAATTATCAGAAACAACAAGGTTTAACTTAATAATAAAATAAATGTGTTCAGAAAATGCAGTTTTTGATTTTTTGGCAAAAGCTGCCTCTGTATATTTGTAACTGTATGAACTGTCTTGTGTGGTTACTGGCTTGCTGTCATGAGAGTGACTTTTTGTGCCCACTGAGTGAGAAAATAAGTTTTTTGGCAAACAGCTGCCTCAGTACAGTTTTAGTTTTATGGTCTAGCTATAATACCAGCTCTTCCGCCCCCACTCCTCCATACTCTACTCTTTTACACTGAGTGCCTCCCCTGCACGGTCTCTTCTGATGATAATTTCACTGGTCGGAGGAACACAGCTGTCGTCACTGAGACTGCACAGTGAGCATTTCAGCGTGTGGCAGACAGGGAAGCCATGCACTTTGAGGTGAGGAAAATTAAACCTCCCCACTGGCAATGCGGCCCATACAGTAACCAGCAGCCTAAATTCGAGACTGCAAGGTCGTAGCTCCCTGCACGGAACACACTGGATTTTACCACTATGCCATAGGACCATTTTGTTCAATTTTGATAACATATATTCTACACAGTTGAAAATAAACTAAACTCAGAAATACTGTTTCCGCGTGTAACATAGAAAATGCTGAGGTGCTATGTTGCATTTATGGAGGAACTGAAAAAACAAACTTATCTATCATAAGATGGACAAATAATGATAATAAACACTGTAATACCATGTAAGAAGTATTTCCTACCGTTTTGGTTTAGTTGTGGTAAAAATAAGGAAATTAAAATACGGGGATAATGGTAATTGAACCATATTCAAGTTAGTTACAGTAATATATATATATATATATATAATATATATATATATATATATATATATATATATATATATATATATATATATACAGTGCCTTGTAAAAGTATTCAGACCCCTGACCAATTCTCTCATATTACTGAATTACAAATGGTACATTGAAATTTCGTTCTGTTTGATATTTTATTTTTAAACACTGAAACTCAGAATCAATTATTGTAAGGTGACATTGGTTTTATGTTGGGAAATATTTTTAAGAAAAATAAAAAACTGAAATATCTTGCTTGCATAAGTATTCAACCCCTGTGCTGTGGAAGCTCCCAGTTTGCACCGATGAAAGAAATTGCCCTAACGAGGACACAATTACCTTACCATTGGCCTCCACCTGTGAACCATTAAAGTTGCTGTCACATTTTCTGGATAAAAACTCCACTGTTGAAGGATCATTGGTAAGGCTGTGAATCTGAAGGAAAATGAAGACCAAAGAACATTCTACAGAAGTTAGAGATAAAGTAATACAAATGCATAGATTAGGGAAAGGGTACAAAATAATATCCAAGTGTTTGGATATCCCAGTGAGCACAGTTGGATCAATAATCAGGAAGTGGAAGCTGCATCACACCACCCAGGCAGTGCCAAGAAAAAGCCGTCCCTCAAAACTCAACGCTCAAACAAGAAGGAGACTTGTGAGAGAAGCCACAGAGAGGCCAACAATCACTTTGAAGGAGCTACAGAGTTCAGTGGCTGGGAGTGGAGTAATTGTGCACCAGTCAACCATATCAAGTGCTCTGCATAACACTGGCCTGTATGGGAGGGTGGCAAGAAAGAAGCCGTTACTCAAAAAGTACCATCTGAAAGCATGTCTGGGGTTTGCCAGAAAGCATGAGAGTGACCCAGTTGCGATGTGGGAAAAGGTTTTGTGGTCAGATGAGACCAAGATAGAGCTTTTTGGCCAAAACTCAAAGCGCTACATGTGGTGCAAACCTAACACTGCCCATGTCTCAAGACACACCATCCCTACAGTGAAGTATGGTGGTGGCAGCATCATGCTGTGGGGATGCTTCTCATCAGCAGGGACTAGGCATCTTGTTACACTTGAAGGAAGAATGGATGGAGCAAAATACAGGAAAATACTGCAAGAGAATCTGCTTCAGTCTGCTAAAAAACTGAAGCTTGGGAGGAAATTCACCTTTCAGCAGGACAATGATCCCAAGCACAAGGCCAAAGCAACATTGGAGTGGCTCAAGAACAAAAAGGTGAATGTTCTACAGTGGCTCAGTCAAAGTCCTGATCTCAATCCCATTGAGAATCTGGCACTATTTGAAAATTGCGGTCCACAAGCGTCGTCCAACCAACCCGAACAACCTGGAGCAAATCTGCCAAGAAGAAAGGGCCAAAATCACTCCAACACTGTGTGCAAAGCTGGTACATACTTACCCCAAAAGACTTAAAGCTGTTATTGCAGCGAAAGGCGGCTCTACCAAATATTAATGTGTGGGGGTTGAATACTTATGCAAGCAAGATATTTCAGTTTTTTATTTTTCTTAAAAATATTTCCCAACATAAAACCAATGTCACCTTACAGTAATTGATTTCGAGTTTAAATGTTTTAAAATAAAATATCGAACAGAACGAAATTTCAATGTACCATTTGTAATTCAGTAATATGAGAGAATTGGTCAGGGGTCTGAATACTTTTGCAAGGCACTGTATATATATATTGCAAGTTTCAGGACTCTTCTCAGATGGAATTATTACGTGCATGTGCTTCAGGTATGAGTGGGCTATTCTTTAGTGCTAGAGAAGATTTTCCACACACTGTGGTTCCTAAGATGAGTCATCTGTTTATGACACAAAATCAGAGGGATTTTTTTCTTCTTTCTTTTAGGACAGCTCTATAAAGAACTTTGTTCAATGACAAAGAGAAATATATAATATGCATCTTTAATACATTTTAATTGGCCATGTGGCTGTTTAATATTACCATAGCAACAAACCAGATGCCTATTTTGTATTTGAATTGACACTTGATAAATTGGGCCAGTATTCGTTCACAAGTGATATTAAAAGGTGAGTAATGTAGCTGAATGTCATTCTCACCACTGACTGCTATAGCAACTGCTATATAAAGACCTAACAATCAACTATAGCTCCAACAAAGAAAGAAACAAAAACATATTGCCCATCAGTATATGACATGTATGAAAATAATTACACAATCTGATGTTACCATTTTTAAAAGCCTTTAACCTTTATACTGTATTATTGTACTTAATATTAATAATTGTGAAAAAAATGAAATGCTTGATTTAAGCCTCCATGCTTTTGCATTGGAGTACTGATTCTTGTTGACTGGCTGCAGTCAATTGGCAAGGTGGTTAAGGGAGCTACAGTGTAACAGGCATTATTGTGTGATACATAGCCATTACAGATTCTGACTCCTGCTGGCAAGATGAGATTAAAGCCGGTTTAGTAGACAGGCTCTTCATGAAGTGACAGTCATCGGTTTTCGATAAAACTGAAATGTAAAGGAAACCAAAGAGGCATAGTAGATAAATGTCAAATTTGACATACTGTATTGGGGAAACATTTTTTTAACTGTGTTCTCACAGGGTGGACACATTTCAACAGTGCTGTCTTGGCTGTTTTTTGGGGGTTTTTTTGGTGGAAATTTCTGAAAAATGATCCTTTAATTATGTTGCAACACAAGAAATGTGTACTTTCTTTTTTATTATCTTCTTTGCAAACACAACCATGAGTAAAACATAATTGTACTTAGTATTGCTATACCAGTGTTATACAGCACTATATAATTATATACGGCTGTACATGTCTATTTTATACAACTGATATTATATGCTAGGGCTATAGCATTTTAAAAGTTTAAATGGTAAATGGAAATACAAACCATAAATGATACAGTATTAACTAATCCAATACAATTCTGACAAACCTTTCAACTACAAGTCTATATAGTATTTTATTAAAAATTTATAGAAAATGTTGTATGAGCATCTTGCATTTTTTCTTCTAAAAGTTGAATCATATATAGTATCTTGTAAATCACATAAATAAAATACTGTCTATAAACATTTATGCACAATTTGAAATACATATAACGAAAAATCTATAAACATGACCATTTCATCAAACCATTTTTTGTACTTAATACTGTATATGATGATTTAAACAGTAAAGTCTTACACAATAGATTTAAAGGCTTCATCTTTTAAATGTTAGGTGTGTAGTTCAGGGAGTGTGCAGCAGGGGTCTTCCAATTTCCTGTCAATTAGTACCTATTTTCTATTTAAGCCCTGATCACTTGCACCTTCACTGTCTAGCGTTTCATTTTTGTAGCAAACGCTCAGACGCCATCTTTTCGTGCTTCACCGCTAATCTACACTTCGTTGCCTTTCACTGGAGGTCAATTCTCTGCGCAGCGCTCCCAAGATATTATCAAATGTTTTCCTACCTGCTCCGGTGCTGCTTCTCGTCATTCAGCTTCTCTATTCGGCTGCAGGAGCTCCAGCATTAGTCTTTCCTGCTCTTTCCAGCCTCCAGCCCAGCAACAGCACCGTCCAAACCGCAGCTTCATTTCTCAACTTCTCTGCATCTTTATTAAACAGACTGGTCCTCCACTAAAACCTCTAAAGCTCCTTCAACAAGACATCGACATTCCCGTCGTCAGCGTTTGCCTTGCCATAATTCCTCTTTTTAATCCACCACAAAGATCTGTCAGCTGAACATTCCTTTACTCTTCGCTTGCAATCAAGGGCCCCTCCTCCGCTCCCACAGCCAGCACAAATTACCCTTTCTTCAGAAGATCCTGCCCTGGATTTCTATTAGCTACGTTCAATGTTTTAAATACCTATCCAGTCAATTTCATATTCCATTTCAACGTGTGGTGGCTCGTGCTTTCGACCGGTCGAAACATGCTCCAACAACACTGCTGTTCTGCAACTTTTCCATCGCCGCCTCTCAGTCCAGGGCTACCATGGCAACGCCCTCATTGAGCGACTGCGGGGAGTGGTAAGTCGCCATGGTGACCAGGCAGCTTCATCTGGTACTGCGAGCTCCGTGTCTCAGTACTGCAATCTTCTGGCTTGCTGCTGCTGCGCTTTCACAACCTACGAGAGCTCGTTCAACTCGTCAAATTGTGACATCTAAATACTGTGTTAATGTATTTATATACATGACTAACTGTCCTAAAACATGTAACGAAGATATTCAAATCTAAAAGAATACGCAATTGTTGTTTTACACCGATAAGGATTTCAATCACAATAAACAAATATATTCTAGCCGGCTTCACTCAAACCAATGGTTAATTCTAATCATAATCGCTAGATGGCAGTATAACACCACAAATTTTATACAGTCTCTAGCTGGTTTGCTATCACTGTGAAGCTCGCATGCTCCAGCTTTTCCATTCCTGCAGTTTGTTGTCACTCTGAGGGATTCGCAGGAGTCCCCCTCCTCCTCAAACTTTTGTAACAACTGACAGTCTCCAATTTCAACTCTTCCCCTCTTCAAGGACCTGGTCATGAAGCAACCTTACTGAGCTGTTTTTGAGATGCTCAGTATCTACCATCATAATAACGTCCTGTTTCCCTGCATCACATATCCATTCCTGTGACTTATTCCTGTTCCCAGATTCGTGTTTGCTCATCTGGTGCTGCTCCTCCAATCCGACCAGCTTCATCAAAGTCATCATTTCATCAACGCGAGCCGCTAGTCAGTCATGGAACCATGTCCTATGATTTATCAACGTTCCAGTCAATGTCCTCCTATCCCCAATAGACAATAAACTGCTCCCGACCAATCAATAGGTTTTGCAGACGCCTCAGAGCAACACATTCTTCATCCTCTCTGGTTCTGCAGCGGTCTCAGATCTCTGCAATCTTCATCTCTGCCCAAAAGCAGCCCCATCTCTGGCTCCATCTAAATCTGCCTTAACACTGAAATACCAATATCTATTGCATTCAACAGATCCCTAGTCTCTGCAGCAGACCACCACACTCTACCAATGGTAGTCCTCCATTCTCTATTGCAGATCTCTGCTTCAGCAGATCTCTGCTCTCACAGCTGGGCCTCTGCACACTACTGACAGCACTCCATTGTTTTCTTCCTCAGACCGCTGCTCTGTTCAGCAGATCCCGCCCTCTACTGTTAATTGCTCCTCACTACAGCAGATCTCCACTCCCTCTTCAGATCAGCTCACTACTGCAGCTGCAAAAGTCACTCTAGTTTACTGTTTAAATCTGCAGCTGCACTTCTCCAGAGCCTACAATGCTCCAGCCTTCCTCCAATACGCAGATCGTGGCAGCATTCCCACTATCAAGGCTAACGCTAATCCCCATCTCATCAAAATACGGGCACTTCCTCAGCAATCCTATTCATATCTCCGCTCATCCTCCCAAATGTTACAGCATTAATACTTGGTTTGACACGTGGTACACGACTGGAAATCTGTCTTGATTATGAGCTAAGGATTTCCACTATTAAGAGAATAACTGGCGTTGCGAAACCCAAATCTCTGAATGTGAGTTTACCTTTTCCATTTCAAGCAGGCATGATAGTAGCAAACCGCTGATCGATCCTGTATTAACTAATACATAGAAAGGCGGCATCTCATCTCTGCCCTCATTTCTAGAATATGGGTGCAAAGGCGCCATGCTTCCCCAGTAGCTGATTCATATTTTCATTCAGTCCAGCTGCCACCTCAGCCCTCAGTTCCAGCTCTAATTCTGCCTCGGTATTTTCGGTATCCAAGTTCAGTCAGTTGGTCCCATTTGCTTCCACAACCCCCATCCAGAATCCTCAGCTTCTCCAGATGCTATTTGACTGAATCCTACTCTCAGTAACCTCCTTCAATCTGCTCAGCATTACATGTCTGCAGCCCTCCACCTTGTTCAAGAGCTCCTATTCTACAGCCTGCTCAGTGTCTTCAATCCTCTGCGCCCAGATTCGAATAATCATAGCCCTTCAATCAAAACCTGGCTCTCATGGTCCTTGCTAGGGATTCTCTCCAACTCCCTCCAGTCTCTCCATATCAGCATTCCGCCTGACCCTCTGTGGGATTCTTAAGAGCTTTTCCCCTGCCTCACCTTCCTGTCTGTCTATATCAACATATATTCTCCATTTGCTAATTTCCACTCTTCAGAAAAGCCGCTTCTCCCCCTACAATGATTTACCCATGGAGATCAGCTGCCTCTCGGCCACCTTCCATGCTTACTCCATCACTTGGCTGCATACCTCAAGACGGATCAATTCAGCATGGTCGGTCCACTCACCCGTCAAGTATCAAGTCCCCTATCTCCCTTTTCAAGGTATCTCCCCAGCAGGAACCCCCCCCCCCCCCCCCCCTCCTCAGACCATCTGTTCATTGATTCCTCTCACTCCTATCATCACTCGCCTCACCTTCGGGCAGAGCCTCCCGCCTCGTCCCCTCCCTCTCCTCCAGAGCAGGCCTCCCTGATCTCCTCCAGGCTCGCCTCCGAGCAGACCTCCCTCCTCTCCACCCTCGCCTCCAAGAAGCACGCCTCCCTCCTCGCCTCTGAGCAGACCTTTCTCCTCCTCCACTCTTGCCTCCGAGCAGGCTTCCCTCCTCTCCACCCTCTCCTCCAGAGCAGGCCTCCTTGCTCGCCTACTTGCATGGCTCCCTCCTCTCCACCCTCGCCTCTGAGCAGGCCTCATTGCTCGACTCCCCCCTCGCCTCCGAGCAGACCGCTACCTCTCTGCCGGGGCCACTAGAGGTTTTCCCTTAATCAGCCTCAAGTGTTTTTTTCCCTCTCCACTGAGCAGAAGGTATACACATAGTCATATCCCACTAAATTACTAACAATGCTTCTGTTTGTCCCGTTTGTCCTTCTAGTCTTTTGTTTGTTATGCGCTGGCATGTGCTGTCTTTTGTTTGTCTCACGGTGTGGGAGATTTGGTGGAGTGCCGGGGGTCTTTTTGGGGGGCAAGTGATCTCACTTCCCTGACCTCAGGGCAGGCTTCAGCCTCCCTTGACCTTCAGGGGGGTTCTCACCTGTGAGTCAGAGTGGACCCCCGGCCACACTCTGTTCTATCGCAGCTCCTGCACTTATCTTGCCTCACTCAAGGCTTTGTTCTATACTCTGTCTCCATTCGGGACGTGGCTACTCATGCTTGAGTCCCATACTAACCTCTATGCCTTGTTCTTATCTCATGTCCCAGGCAGCATGAAGTCTCGGCCAATTGGGGGTCTAACGAGCGCCCCTTTACAGAAGTCTCAGACGCTGGGTACCTTTCCCTCTCTATCTCCTTTCGTGTCCCGGTCTTCCGGGACCGTCTTCCTCTGAGGGGCGGCTCCCCGAGTCATAACCCTCATATGTGTTTTCGGTTGCTAAGTCCTTCGGCCCTGGGTCGTGTTGGCATCACCGCCCTCAGTCAATGACCACTTTCTGTATCCTGTCTTCAGTTGCTGGGTCCTTCGCCCTTGGGCTAGTGTCGGCATCGCCGCCCTCAGTCAGTGCCCATCCTTCTATCCGGTTTCAGTTGCTGGGTCCTTCGCCCCTGGGTTGTGTCGGCATCATGGTCTGCTACTAGAGTGGGCCTTGCCTGCTCTTCTATCCTAGGTCCGGTCCTTTCTAGCCGGCACTCTGTCCTACTTATCGCTCCCTTCAGCTTCCTCTGCTCTATCCCTACCCCCCAGCTCACGCCCCGTGAAACATATTTACAACCCTGATAAACATTTAGCATAACATGCTATAAATAAATACAGCAGCTTGCATGTTGTGTGCTTTGTTCCATTTGAAATCACACTAAAACTAAGCACTGGCTTGGAAAAAACAAACAAAAAAAACTCAGTAGTTGCATAACAGTGGCAAATACCAAAAAGCAAGACAAACAATATTCTACCACTTTCATTTTTCCATGTGCTAGTAATTGCCATTTCTTGACATGCACCAACAAATCTAAATTTAGTGCCCCATTTAATAACAGAGAACGCAATAATTTACGTGCAGTGTTTGGCTAATTTATATCCTACACCGTACGATAATGTCAGAGCCTTAACCGTGACTACTGTGATATCAAAAGCTCTGCAGTTTTTGGTCAGTACCTTATTGTGAAGGTGGAAGTTGCTTACATTGTAGGTGTGAGACGATACACTAAGTTCACGAAACTATACGTCTCGCGATACATGTTTTTTTTTTTTTTTTTTTTTTTTTATATACGCAATTTATGATGTCAACAAGTATTAGTATATATATATATATATATATATATATATATATATATATATATATATATCTATATATATATATATATATATATATATATATATGTGTGTGTGTGTGTGTGTGTGTGTGTGTGTGTTTTGTAAGTACTTTCTCTAAAGGATTATTAATTATTAAAATATTTAATCATGAAGAGAACACATTTTATCAACAGGCTTCCACTTTCAAAAAGATTAGGCTATATCTTTTACTCCCACTAGTCAAATACAGCATAACATGCTCTAATAACCCAAAACACAAGTTTTTTTTAAATCTGTACACTCCTAAGTGAAACTGCGCTTTAAATATCTGTCTTGTTCAGAGTGTATTTACCCTTTAGGACCAAGTGTTTTTCAGTCAAGGTTTTTGGCTGTTGTTGACTCTCTTCCTATACAATTCACAAACAATCTATTTTTTACAATGGTATCTTTGAATTGGTGTGATTTTTTTATTTTCTTTTTTTTTCAGAACACTCTGGGGAACACTTGAAAGTACACACAACATACAACCTGCTATATGTTGTAAAAGATCCTTGCAACTCTCAGAGTTCGTTGCCCCTTTAAAATAGACCCATGACATGGAAAATGGACATGGATACGTCTATAAAAACATGTTGCTCTATGACCCGAGGGACCTTGATCCTTCCAGAGAGTTTTGTTGAAACATATTGATGCTTGGGCAAGTTAAGATGTTGTTTAATTTGAGTGATTGCAATGACACATTCTTTATAAGCAACAATGGACTTCTTTCGCTTACTTTCTCAAAAAAAATATTTATGAATAAAAGTTATTTATTATCATTATTATCAGTACTATAATAAGGAAAATAAAATGTACCGATACATTAAGTTCATGAAATTGTATATGCTTATATCCACTAATTTCTTGATATTTACAACTGTTGCAAACACACACACACACACACACATATATATATATATATATATATATATATATATATATATATATATATATATATATATATATATATATATATATAGTGCCTTGCAAAAGTATTCAGACCCCTGACCAATTCTCTCATATTACTGAATTATAAATCGTACATTGAAATTTCATTCTGTTCGATATTTTTTTTTTAAAACACTTAAACTCAAAATCAATTATTGTAAGGTGACATTGGTTTTATGTTGGGAAATATTTTTAAGAAAAATAAAAGACTGAGATATCTTGCTTGCATAAGTATTCAACCCCCACACATTAATAGACTGACCATCCATCTTCCTCTTTATCACATTCCAGAGGTTTTCAATGGGGTTCAGGTCTGGCGATTGGGCTGGCCATGACAGGGTCTTGATCTGGTGGTCCTCCATCCACACCTTGATTGACCTGGCTGTGTGGCATGGAGCATTGTCCTGCTGGAAAAACCCATCCTCAGAGTTGGGGAACATTGTCAGAGCAGAAGGAAGCAAGTTTTCTTCCAGGACAACCTTGTACATGGCTTGATTCATGCCAAAGCTGCCCGATTCCAGCCTTGCTGAAGCACCTCCAGATCATCACCGATCCTCCACCGCATTTCACAGTGGGTGCGAGACACTGTGGCTTGTAGGCCTCTCCAGGTCTCCGTCTAACCATTAGACGATCAGGTATTGGGCAAAGCTAAAAATTGGACTCATCTGGGGGTGCTTCAGCAAGGCTGGAATCGGGCAGATTTGTCTTTGTGAAGGACGCATGAATCAAGCCAAGTACAAGGTTGCATGGAGGACCACCAGATCAAGACCCTGTCATGGCCAGCCCAATCTCCAGACCTGAACCCCATTGAAAACCTCTGGAATGTGATCAAGAGGAAGATGGATGCTCACAAGACACCAAACAAAGCCGAGCTGCTTGAATTTTTGCGCCAGGAGTGGCATAAAGTCACCCAACATCAATGTGAAAGACTGGTGGAGAGCATGCCAAGATGCATGAAAGCTGTAATTGAAAGTCAGGGTTATTCCACCAAATATTGATTTCTGAACTCTTCCTAAGTTAAAACATTAGTATTGTGTTGTTTAAAAATGAATATGAACTTATTTTCTTTGCACTATTCGAGATCTGACAACACTGCATCTTTTTTGTTATTTTGACCAGTTGTCATTTTCAGCAAATGAATGCTGTAAATGACAATACTTTTATTTGGAATTTGGGAGAAATGTCAGTAGTTTATAGAATAAAACAAAAATGTTAATTTTACCCAAACACATACCTATAAATAGTAAAACCAGAGAAACTGATAATTTTGCAGTGGTCTCTTAATTTTTTCCAGAGGTGTTTATATATATATATATATATATATATATATATATATATATATATATATATATATATATATATATATATATATATATATAAAACACGAGACAAAATAATTTTTTTATTCGATTTATAGTGTGTACCCGTTTTTTCCTAAACTGTAAACAAGTTATTGTTTCATGTGTCACCACCCTCAGAATCAGGCGGTAGTGAAGTTCAATCCCTCCCTTCAATTTACGTTCAGCTATTGGGTAATGGAACTAACCCCTTTCTTTTTATTTACTGATTTGTGGACCGGATCGTTTTATAAAAGATCACGATGCATCGGTATTTTGAGTAATCGAAAATGAGCGATCAACAGACGTATGTAAAGTGAAACTGCACTGCTTACCTTTTAATTTTTACATGCATTCCTTGTCTGATGTAAAATAAAAATAAAAAAAAATAAACATTTCCTTTCTCCTTTTATGCACATACAATAGAAGTAACGTGCATGGCGTATTTTTAATTTTTTTTGTTCGGCTTAAATATTGATTGATGAGACATACAGCCTCAATTTTCTTCCTTGCCGGGATTGCAACCCTGTAGAGCAAACCTGTCCTATGTGTGGAAAATGTAACAAAATTCCACTGTGTTTTTGTCTAAACTGTAGTTTATTAAATAGGTTGCAGTTTAAGCTGAATGATAAATAGTTAATACTCTAAAGCAGGGGTGTCAAACATACGGCCCGCGGGACAATATCTGATGGTCCGCCTATTAGTTTAGAAAATTGCATTGATGTACTGACTACTGTAACTTTTGAATTCTTCTTAAAAACAACCCGCCTCTTTAATATAACACACGTATTCAATATGCGCAGTCTGCGTTGTATGAGTAATATTCCCATTAAGCCAATCACAGCTCACAGAGGTAGTAAAATAGCCAATCAAATAGCACACAGGATACGTTTCCTCATGCCCACATTCTTTTGATTAGGATAGCGAAGCGAAGGCTTGTTTAAACTATTTATTTTACTTTGTGTAAAATTTAAAATCAGTAACGAAAAAGTAACTGGAGAGGTCATGGAAGCAAAAGGTGGAGGGAGAACACAGAAGACTGCAAAATCGTTAGCCAGATTATTTTTTCACTGATTAATTTTGACAGCAAGGATATGTCTGATTTGCAGTGCAACAGTTGCAAGTTATGAAATATTATACCATACAAGGTCACTATGACACGCTGCACAAAGCAACATATTAAAGAAGCTAGAGTCTTTTTTTAACTTCAAGAATCCATGGAAAATGCAGAATTACTTTGGAAGAAACTAACTGGGATTACAACAGGGGTGCACCATGACTGCGCAAGAGTGGATTGGCTAGCACTGCAGCAGAGTGCTAGAAAAAAATCAAGAAAGGAATGCAGAAGTACCAATTTTCTTACACTGGATTCTGCATCAATAGGCATTATGTGGAAAAGTTTTAGAACATGCAATGAGCATTGCTATCAAGTTTCCTGATACAAGTCATAAAAATGTACATTTCAAAAGTGGTACTGTGGTATTTGTCAGTTCTAGGAAAGCTGCTTCTAGTTAATGTGTTTTGTGTAAAGTAGTGTATTGGCCTACATACAATTTATATAGACATTTTTATGTGCATTACCATGTGTATGTGTTTTTTTTGTGAACAATCTTAACTTAAATGGCCCTTGCTGACAGATTTTTTCAGTTCATGCAATTTTTCATAAGTAATTCAGCAAAATGTATTTATTTTGCATAAGGGAATCAAACAAACATATCTGTTGAATTGATTCACTAAACTGAATGAATCAAACTAATTGAGTCGGTAAAAAGAATCGAACTGCACTCATTAGTTTTTAGGCCGGAAAAAGAAGTTTAAATAGAACTCCTATCAGTGGTTAAAGCCACATTAATTAGCACTCACTTTAATATACACAATATTAATTATCGTCCTTTAGTAATTATGGTGTGAATGACGCTCATCTCATTATTCAGAGCAGGGTGCCTCTTTTAAATGCATTATCATACAAATCACATATTCATTCTGATTGTCATAGAATGGCACAATGAAATTAGTGTGCACCATAATATGCCCACTACTTCAGACGATAATGAATAAAATTGCAGTAGTAAATACCAAAGTCCTTAACGTGCACAGTAATTGCAATTATCATGAACCATAAAGTTTAGCGCCCTTTCATAAATGAGGCCCTTAGACTCAACATTTCACATTTTGTGTGCTAATTATTTGAAACAAAAAGAGGACTGTAACAGGGCGAGTAGCCCAGTACAGTGTTTATTTTCAGAACGAGGTTGCCCCTCCACCTTGTCTGTTATTGTTTTGCACTGTTTCATTTTTGTATTATGATTTTGTATATTTATTTGTTTAGTTATTTAAAAAGACAGCGTGTGTGTGCGCGTCCCATGTGTGTACATTCTGGCAGAGACGAGGATTGGCAAACTCATCTCTGCCAGTAATACAAAAATTTGTGCATAATGCAGCTGGGGAATAATCAGTTAATTGGTAGCTGGTTAATCCCCCGGCTGAGTATATAAAAAACCTGCAGCTCGCTGCACTGGGGAGGATTGAAGGAGTATTGAGAGCAGGAGCAGGAGCAGCAGGAGCAGCAGGAGCAGCAGGAGGAGCAGGAGCAGGAGCAGGAGCAGGAGCAGGAGCAGGAGTTCCAGCAGCAGCAGGAGCAGGAGCTTATTCAGTAAAGTCTATGACCAGCCTGACTGGGTACCTTTTTGTTATTTTTGTGTTTGTGATTTGTGTTTTGTTCATCTCTTTTATTTTGCTCTGTGAGGAAGAGTTTGTTTTTGTTAAAACCTTTTATTTATTTTTGTTGTTTGAAAAAACAACGCACACTGCTGCGTCTTTTCACTGCAGTTACCTGGTTTGTTATTCTTCCGCCTTCTGGCCTGACGTCACCGCAACACCATTTCCTGTTACACGGACACTGTCCATTTTTGCTGTGAAAAATATGTTGAAACTTAGATTAAGAAATGTTATCTGGTGTCCCCAGGTGGCTCACTTAGTAAAAGCACGGCCACATGGTGTGTGCAGGGTGATAAATACATTCAGTGGAGTGCAGGTTTGCGTCCTGGCTATGCAGTCACAGGTCTTCACTGGGGATTCTAGAGGGAGCATTGGATTGGCTTTGGTGCTCTAGCAGGTTAGGGAGGCAAAATCAACATGTTTCTCCACCTTACACTACAGCAGTCCCTACTGGCCAGACGCCTAGTGGGTTCAAAAGGACGGAAGCTCTCCAAGATATGCTTGCAGGTTCCTCGCCATAAGAGGTTAATGGCTTGGATGTGGGATCGGAGCATGCCCATTGACCTTCAGTTCTCCTGAGCTGTGTGGGGAATTGTTGCATGATGGAACTTAAGTGGACAGAGTAAATCGGGGTAAAAAAGAGAAAAAAATGGCACTCTAAATAAAAATTATTATTTGAGCTTGGCAGTATTATTATTATAAATATTATAATTGCCATTTTAACAGTAGGCCTGTATTTCTTCAGCATGAGGTAAAATAAAAATAGTTTAAAAATAAAAATACTGAAGGAGAATAAGAACAGTAGTTTACAACAACTCAAGTGCTACAGATCTTTGCAAATAATTTGTGACACTTCAGCAGCAACACACAAACAGCTGATCAATTCATATGTCTTGTTGGAAAGATGGGACAATGTTTCCAAAAAACAGCTACTGACCATGTGATTTAGGATGCTTCCAGTAATTTTACCAGACAAACAAACTAATTAAATACATTTTGTATCTGCTGTAGATTTATCCATTGGATTCCTTCTACATGTGAAATTAAAATTGACAAAATGCAAGACAAAAGGCTCATTAGATGGTGGAGTCAATCCAACTGATATAAAATAGTGGTGTCTCTAAGTACTGCCATAGTTTTGAATCATTAAAAGAGGGGCCACTTTGTGTACCAATGGTATTTAGATCTGTCATCTCTTTGATTAATTGAATTATCATTAAATCAGCTGTTACCTTTTATTAATATTATTACATTTTCACTCTTTCAATGTACAGTCTTGTACTATTTGCTGGAGAGAATTCACAGAACAAGACAGGGAGTTTTTTATACTCATTGAGAATACACTTACACTAAAACCAAATTCAATACACTGAAATTCAGCCACTGAATACAAAATTGTCAGTTGGCAGTGTAGTCCTGAGAAATGATAAGTAAACCATTACAAAAGTTAAAACATCTTTACAGTTTTGATAACAAAATCTCCAGTGTTGAACATAAACAGTATGCATTAACCATTCTTCTGGTACCATATTGTATTAAATTCAACTCTGTGTGGCTCCTGTGTGATTCTTTATATTTGTCTCAGCAGCAAGTCTTCACAAGACTTGGATGTGTTTTACCATTCACACATGCTGGTTTCACACCACTCTTTTACCATTAAATATAAATATTGTGCTCTAAAACCACATCCAATTATGTCATATAAATAGGATACTTGGATAAGCTAAATGGTTCTTTTCACACCCAGACTGATCAATTATGCCCCTCCCCCTGGGAACTCCTGTCCATGGTAGGCAGTGGAATAGCCTAGACTTGAACTGGTGACCTCCAGGCTATAGGCCACCTCCTGCACTCCTGGGGAGTGCCTTTACCGGACGCCCCACATGGCTGCCCCTTTGAATTTATACTTTTGATACTAGGTTATGCCTCTGTCTTGTAAGACATTCCTGTAAATAAACACGTATTGCATGCCAGAAGCAAGATTATTTTGGGATGTAACAGGTTCAAAACCTGCTGGAATCATATTATCCTTTGTCTCATAGGAGATACAGCGATTGCTTGGTGCAAAGACTAATGGGAGATGACGTTTCCAAGAATTCCGTTTCTAAGCAGCCCGTGAAACACCTTCCAATTGCAGAGCCAGTATGAGTCACATGATTACACTGTCACATTATTCAAGCAACCTAGAATGGGCAAGCTGCAACAGTCTCAATCAAGGTATTTACTCAAATCTTTAATGTGCTTTAGGAAACTGGCCAGTAAACATATCATGTAGATGATTAAACCTTCTAAAAATAGTACAGTAGCTCATTGTTTAAAACACAGAAGCATTACATTAAAAAAAAAGCCTAAGAATATTGTTAAATATTTTGTAGAGTCCTATTCAGTTACTGCAAGCCCATCCAGATGCTACAGTTAACTGCCTTTCCTGATTACGATAACATAGTTAAACATACAATTAGCAGGGTCTATGCATATCAAGCATTATAATTTAGTTACATTTTCTTTTATGATTTTCACTGGTGAATTGCCCATGGTTTTTATAGTTTCAAACTGCAGAAAGCTCTGGTGAGTACAATGGGAAACAGATACAGGGGTCATTCTGTTGTTTCATTTGGACTGCTTATTCAGGACTGCTTTGGTCAGCAAGAGGTCTCAATTACCTTCATGTGCTGCTGTTTCATTTATTGGATCTGATGTATAGAGCATACTGCAATATTGCAAGGTAAACAAACACTAAATATATAGCAGTTTCTTCCAGTGACTCAATGAAAGGTACTGTATGATAAATATTACAACCAAAAGTAATTTTACACACATTTATACAGTTTATTAACATAGAAGATGATAAATCAAGGACTTTTATTGTGTAAGTAATCCCCCAATAAAAACAAACAAACAAACAAACATTATGTTACAGAATAACACAGTAACAGTATATTGAATATTTCAGGGATCTACCCAGACCAGCATTACAACTCTCTAACATCCAGTAATTGATTCATGATACCAAAACTCATCTTACGGCTGCAATCAGGCACCTTCTTAATAATTGTGTGCAGTTGATAAACCATTGAAGAGCCTCAGTTCTGTTAACATTTCTACTCAAATGTAAGGCGTTCATCTGACAGCCAAGTTTCACATTGGGTAATATGTAAATCATATTTTTGCTTAGTATTCACCAACTGTTATTAATAAAGCTGGATAAATACTACTGTGTGTTGTGATTGTTTGAGTGGCTTTATAATGTGTCAATAAGATTTCCATATATATATATATATATATATATATATATATATATATATATATATATATATATATACACACACACACACACATATATATATATAGTGATGGAGTGTACATTCAGCTGTGAGCTGTGAGCTGTAAAGAATGCACACTCCATCTGGGTAAAGGTTGTGGTGATGGTTTCAAAGAAAACTAAAATAATACAATGTGAAGACAACATAAACCAACTGGATAGTAAACACACTGTGAAATAATATAATGTGTTTAAAAGTAAAATCATAGTTAATAAATTAATGTAAATGGGTTCCCACGGATTGATGTGTTAGGTTAAATCACAGACTTGGGTTTATGTTATGTTTTGTTGAAAATAAGGTATTATGTTAGAAAGGATATAAGAAGGCTTTAAGACCCTGGGGAGCATATCAATGTCAGGAGTGATCATCAATGAATTGGTTAATTATCTAATTGTCTAGCAGTTAAAGCTGCTAAAGTTGTGATGGTAGGGGGAGGGAAGAAAAAAGGAGAAGAGACCAAACGCTGAGGTAACAAAGGACTTTAAAACTAAATGGATAGTTTGTTTCAGGGTAAGCAGAATTAGCCTGCCCCTGTTTAGTTTGGAGGGAAAAATAAGTGTTTAGTTTAGGACCCAAGAAAGGGTTAGGTTTTATTTGTTTATTTGATTTTTGTTTTCTAAAAAAAAAATACAACCCACGGAGGGTAGCTGTACTACTGTTGTCAGTGTTTGTTAATTAAACACACCTGGTAGTGTGAGGAAGATTATACCATACAGTCATAGAGTGCAACCAGAAGCAAGAATTCGTCACTATATATATATATATATATATATATATATATATATATATATATATATATATATATATATATATAATTTATTAATGGCAGTCAATTACAGTTGGCTTCTTTTTTTCTAACATATGTTAATAGCACTTCTCTGTCTTGTCCCTCTTAGCATTTAAATTTCCTGTGCCACCATTTTAATACACTCAAGTGCATGACAGGAATGAATGTGTCATCATCATTTCCATATAGAATTACAGAATTGCATATAGTCACAGAACCACGATATGTAGCAAAGCACTCAAACTGAAGGGCTTGTGAATGGGAAGTTTATTTGAAAAAAAAAAACTTTCTAATGGTACATTGGATAAAAAGAGGATTATCTGATCTACTGTCAAAGTGAGTTCCAGTACCACACATGTTCATCTAGTCTGCTGTACCACCTGTGTGCTAAACATGCTTTCATTTCTCAAAATACATTTTCTAGTAGTTCTTTTGCTACAGACAACAATACAAAAAAATGAAACCCATAGTACTCTTTAATAAGTGTAGGATTGCTGCAAATCAATTAATCAAGCTCAGTACGATCTATAACTAGTATTGTTGCAAAGCCAAAAGCTACCAACTGAACTATAATATGAACTGTAATATCTTGAAATAAAGCCACCCAACCAGAGATGCATGAAGTAACCAAGTGGTAATATGGGTTTAGGGAGGGAAAAGAGGAGGGGATTTTATACACAACATTTATTTTTGTTTGTGCAATTCTATACTAAATTATTTGCTTGAAGTTTAAGGTTTTATTTGTTTGCTCTATCAGACAAATAGCCCATTACAAGTGTCAGTCTGTCTTTCTTTCTGTCTATCTGACTGACAATTATACTGTATGAAATATCCTGCCATCCTCCAGCACTGCCAAAAAGCCACACCAACGTTGCTTTTATAATTGTGCCATACATTTTCCTGAAGATGTTCTTATTTTAACTACTAAGTTTATTAATAAATATTGGTTTAAGAATATTTCTGAGTGTGGGATGTAAGATATTTAACATATTTGAACTAAAATCAAACAATGCTAATGTCAGTGTGATACAGCAAACCCAAACATTACTAATCCCTGGCAATGGTAAAGCATGGTACCATACATACATACATACATACATACATACATACATACATACATACAGTAGTGTTAGTATGTGAAAAGCATGATTAACTACAAAATTACGTTACAAATAGACCATAGTAAACATTAACAGCACAAACGTTGCAACAGCAAGAGACTGACAAATGACTACAACCACTATGACAGCAAGACACAACCCTGCACGTCAACCTCCAGCCTCTCTGATGAAATCATGTTACATTCAACGTGACAGCATGACGTGGGTCACAATATATAACAGACTATGCTGAGACAATACAATGTTTTTTTTGGTTTGTTTGTTTAAGGTACACTTTACATATGGCTTTAATAACAGAATGCGTTTATATTCCATATGTATTTCCACAGGCAACGTATCTCAAGAAGAAGCTACTCTAGTACTGTGCTTATTATTCATCAGGACTTCATTCTCCATATTACTCAGAATAAAGCCAACATTATAGAGCTCTGGTGAGCAGAATCATTCAGGGGCTTCTGTCTCTAGGTGATGGGAAGAAAACTAACCCCTCTGGGAAGAAAAATTGAACTGGAAGCAGACACTCGGCATTTGCTTAGACAGTGGACATTGTTGAACCAGAAGCAGGTATTGACAGCCAGCGTCTGTGCAGGAACTGGTTATGATCTTGACACTCCCAGCAGGTAGGGATATTAGGCAGTGCTGTTTGGGGAGTCCCATAATGGCTACATGAATAAAAATACTTTTCATTACCATATCACACAGAACCATACAGGCTCTGTATGACAGGCACAATAACTAGCAAATTTGATGGATGTATAAAGGTGGATTAGGGACAACCCGAAGGGCTTTGAGAGATGCTGAATACATTTATATGTAGAATTATTCTGTATCCATATTTTTGATAAATTCCCTTTTTTAGTGTTTTATGTGATAAAGAAAAAAAGGAGCATCACCTACAGTTAATTGTGCATATGAATATACTGTATGTAGAATATGTGGAACACAGTCTCCCAGTTCTTCTTTCCCTGTCAAAATAAAACTGCAGGAAGGCTGTCATGCTAAGAAACAGCACTGCAGGGGGAGCAATCTCCCACAGAGAAAGGAAATTAGTTTAAATTTAGAGAGTAATGGATCAGAGAAAAAGTGTAGACCAGGTTTTATGAATGCAAGAATGAAACAGGTTAAAGTTTTTTTTTTTTTTTTTGTAATAGAACAGGCAACATTACAATAAGGAAACTGATAGCTTTCAAATCAAAAGTTGAAAAACTAAAGATGGAAACTAAAATATGAGCGATAGCTTTCAGAAATAGAAATTTTAGAAGGCATGCTTGAAAAACCAACAAATGAGTGGGGGAATGAAACCTGATGAATAAGTAAGAGGGAGGAAAGCACTGGAAATTACTTAAACAGGAGTGAAAGCCAAAACCATCATCTCCAACAAAGCATGTCAGAATCTAATGTTCAGAGTGTTGGAGGAGGTTTGAATTCAGCCTGGAGATAATCTGATCCTACCAAAACCCCAGAACGTTAGGTTATTATCACAACCCTGGGTTCCCTGAAATAGAAATGTAACCAATACCATATGGGTATTTACCTCCTAAAGACCTGAAACCTAAATATTGTATACCAAAGCTGCTCCACGAGCCTGACGCAATGATGGCCTGCCCCCAAGGGCACAAAGTGGACTGTGCTCACAGATATCAGCGTCATTTTTCCTTCAAGCCTGCTGCAATCTTGGACGCAACAACATTGAAGGTTAATAGTTACATTTCTATTTCAGGGAAGCAGGGTTATGATAATAACCTAACGTTCCCTTTCAAATATGAAATGTAACCATTACCGAATGGGTAAGTGTACCAAAGTCGTCTCAATGGCAAGATTACAGAATGACTGGAATGCTACAAGGCTAAGCCAATTGGTTGCCTTGTGCGTTACCATATGGAATCCCAGTAACAAGTAGCTAGGGTGAAATAATTGAAGAAACCTCTATGTCTGTGTTGTAAGGGTTGACTGGAAAGCCGCCCTTAACACTCTGGTTCCAAAACCAGGGTTTTGAGGATCCACGACATTCAGCCTGTAGAACCTAGTGAAGGTATGGGGAGTAGCCCATATTGCTGCATCGCAAATGGCCTTGATAGATGCACCCTCGAATAAAGCCTACGAAGTTGCCATGCCCCTGGTGGAATGGGCATTGAGCTTTTTTCTGGAGGGCGCAAGTTGGTCAGCTCATAGGCAGTCCTGACTATGTCTACTATCCATTTGGACAGCCGCTGCTTAGACAGGGCTTGATCATGGGACTTCGCCCTGTCAACGGAGTATGCCAGCACCAGAACTGGCATTCTCTCAAATTCCACAGGCTGGTTAACATGGATTGCCGAATTAATCTTCGGCTAAAAGGCAGGATTAGTACGGAAAATAACCTTTGTCCAGGCCTCTGAAAAAATTAAGGAGTTATTGGGAAATGTAGTTTTATAAATATCCCAAAACGCTCAAAATGTAACCGACAGATTCTATTTCGACCATACTGGGCTATTTATAATTTCCCAGTAACTAATGCAAATTCATGACCAATTGGTCATTCATTGACCAATCATGATTCTTCACTTTGTTAAATGTTTCCTGAGGAGCTTCCAAGAGCTGTGAAGTGAAAGAATAGCAATTGTTAAAAAAACGACGATATGAGGACAAAAATAGATGTTTTCGTGAAGAATGGGGAATGGAGTTTTTCTTTGTCGAGGCTGGTGGAGGTAAATGTGCCTGTTTATTATGTGATGCCACACTGGCTTAATTTAAAAAATTGAACTTGGAGAGACATTACTGCCCAACTCACCCTACATTTGACAGCAATTTCCCATCTGGTAGCGCCCTGAGAGAACAGAAGCTTAAAAAACTAAAAACAACAAAGGGTGAATCAACTGCATGTTTAGCAAGGTTTGTAATGTAAGCCAGCAAGTTACACTGGCGTCTTACACAATTATACACAAAATTATAAAACAAAAGAAACCATATGTAGACGGCTCTAGAAAAAAAAATTAAACTTTCTAATTCTACCGTAGCTAGGAGGGCATGAAAATGCGTTGAGAGATACATTTTCTACATCGCAATGGATGAAATCTTGGATATTAATGATATTCATCAGTGACTGATATTTGTCAGAGCAACTTCTCTGGAACTCGATGTGACAGAAGACATGTTGGATATGGTACTGTTGCAAAAGGGTATGTGAGGCGAGAGTGTATTAAATGGAATGTCCAGACAGTAATTTATGTGTACAGAAATAAAATAATGTATTTTTATTATCTATACACAACAAAATAATTAAATAACAAAAGAAAAAAAAAATGGTGTGAGGGAAGGAGTGCAGGGGTGAAATCCAAAACAGACCGTGTGAACTCGTCTTTAGTCATCCCCGAACACAGTAGTACATTCCCTTTAGTATGTAATGTCCCGCCTCTGTAGTCAGTGGAATACCTATCTCCAACTGACAAGTGTCCTTATCCTTCACTTGACTCCAGTGGCTGGAATTTACATACTCGTACTTCCGCTCCTCACCAAGGTGCCGCCCCTCAAAAAGATGACTTTTGCCATGATCACGAGATCTTGGTAAGGGAAGTCCCGAGTTGGTTTGATGCCATCTACTGTCGGGAGGCTGAATCACAGACCGAAATCCCTTTGACTCATCACAAGGTACAAAAGGAGAGGACATAAAACTTGTTGCTATGGATGTCCTGAACAGGTTTGAAGTGGCACCGGATAAAGTTACAGCCATCACAACAGACAGAGCGCCAGCTATGCTAGGTAAGATAATCTGTGCTGTTTCTTTGCTTAAAAAAGAGCTGAAGTCTAAAAAAATCAATGCATGAAATTTTGTCTTACCACTGCATTATACACCAACAAGCATTGTTTGCAAAGTTCACTTCTCTTTGCAATGAAAGACATTATTGAGTTGGTTAATTTGTTCAGGGCCAAAGCCAGGAACCATCAGCAGTTCAAGATTCTGTGTGAAGAATTTGATACTCAGTACGGTGATTTAGTTCTGCACACTGAAGTAAGGTGGCTTTCTCGTGGACGCATGCTTGCCCATGTTTTGGATTTGTTCAAACCACTCAAGTGCTTCATTATTGGATGTGGTGAAACTTCTCGCTTTCAATTCATGGATGACACAGACTGGTTGCTGTGTCTTGCATTTCTGTACGAGTGCATGAGTTACACTCTGCTGTCACAATTTTTTTATGGCACAAATCTCAAAATTGGCAAGACGGTTTATTAAGATGTTTCCATCTACTTACAGATGTGAAACATCTTTCTCTGCACTTGCTCGGGTTCAAAAGAATGCCTTCGAATTCGCGGTGACCATCATAGAACCTGACTTCTCAGCACTTCCTTCCAAGAAGGGAGGCCATGTATCTAACTGATAGCCATACAGGTAAGAATTAGAGCTTTCATATTTTTTTTTATAAAGCATAAGTGTTTTTAATAGCATAAAGCAGTAATGTGCATGTACTTGCAGTTAGTTAGGAGAAACACCACAAAGAGGGT
Organism: Polyodon spathula; assembly: GCF_017654505.1. Lineage (NCBI taxonomy): Eukaryota > Metazoa > Chordata > Actinopteri > Acipenseriformes > Polyodontidae > Polyodon > Polyodon spathula. The sequence continues at coordinate 59,188,962 of NC_054538.1, read as the reverse complement.
TAATTAAACTATCTTACCAAGTTGGACTGTGCATTTCACTAAGGTTTAGTGTAATAATTTCTATTTAAACTGGAATGTTCTTGCCATACTTATTGTGCATGTTGTGACTCTTAGTTTACACTTACTGCTCATGTAGCTCCTGAGGAAGTGAGCACTGAGTATCACTGGTCTAGAGCTTTGGAATTTGAGGAATTGAATGCTGAATAGCTCATAACTGTCATTCTTCTAAATCCTATATTATGTGTATTTGTGCTTTAAATGAAGGGTGGGATTTAGTGTTTGGCTTATACTGACACACATAGCATGTAAACATGTCTACTTATGACACACAGATTAGTATATGGACTAAAAATCTATCCAGCTATGTCACCATCTACGCATCAAAACAAAAACCTCTACTTTCAGCACAGCTGGCTCCAAACCAAAGTAGTTTTATGAACTTAGGCCTGTCTCAGCAATTTCAGCACAGGCATTTATCTCATCATTTTATCTGAATCCTAAATTGGCTAACTCATCTGTGAAACCTGGAACAGAACGCAGGTCACACTGTCTGTCACTATTGAACTACTAAAGCCCCCTTAAAGGGTATATTAAAATACACAGCTAATAAGAAAAAGAAGTGATGCTGAGATGATGAATTGGTGCTATGCAATTAGACCTATTAGAATTCACAAGAGCCGACAGGCAATAATCAAACCATTTTCATGCTGCCCGTTGCAATTATCTTTGCACTTAAGAATCAACAAAGCACATAATGACTTACATTTGATTAAGGAATTCATGAGAAATGTAATTTTAATGTGTGTTGTGTAGAATATTTAGGTTTCTTCTTTCTCAGCAGGACAGCTAATTGTTGAAAACTTGCAGACTAGTTAAGAGCAAATGAAATTGGAAGAAATGTCAAGAATGAGCGTGTGGATGCCATAGGCTTAAAAACAGTGTCACAAAAAAACGTTCTTTGTCCAGTGCTGTTTTAAATTATGTAAGTATATGTAATAATCTATATTCAACCTCTAGTATCCTGTACAGTATGTATCTATTGTTTTAGTTGGCAATCCTCAGATTCAACAGTTGCCGCCATCTTAATGATGCCAACTGATCATTTAAAATATAAAAGAAAACAGTAGTCATTTTCTTTTATACTATCAAATAAAATTGGATTGGATTTTTTTAAGATATATAAACAGAAGATACTGGATACTTACTCATGTTTTAAATATTTTTTACAGATTTTAAAAATTAAATAAAGAAATTCATTCATGTTCAAAAATCAAAGCAACACAAACAAAAACACACATTACTGAATAACATATTACTGAAATTGCAGAAATAGAAACGCAATAAAAGGTAAAATATGTTTAATCCTTTAATGCTACTGGTGCAAGTCTCTAAAGCTGCACTTTTGAAAAAAATAAATGCACACCATGACACCTGTCTATCTTCACATATTATTGGGTACTGTGGCAGTTTCTGGACAGAACCATTTCAGGACCAGGGGAGGGGGGACAAAAGTTATGTTTTACAAAAAAGTTATTCCAGAGTACAATCTTCATTGCTGTGATTTATAATAAGTTAATAGATCATGTTATTGTATAAGAGACAACATTTCACACAGTTTGAGCAGCCAGAACCTCTCAGCTTCGCTTCACGGTCCTCAAACTGCACGAGATGACATCTCTTAAGCAACAGAAGAAGAGGGCTTTACCATCTGGTAAGGTCCACCTCGTGCTGTTAACTGTCGTGAGCAGAAGACGAGGGCATTTAACATAATGAGAAGGGACTTACCAGATGGTAAAGGCCTCTATGAGGGTCCTATTGCTATTAGATGGACACATGTAAAAATAAAAAGTTTTCTGTGATTTTAAATAGCACTAGTTTTTGTTGCAGTACATTAAGTCATGGCCCCAGAGGAAAGCGATGTGGCAACCGCAGATTGGAGGAGAAACGGCTGAACTCGCTAACCAAGGGGGAATGAGTGAAAGTACAAAAAGAGGACGTGGCTAGGTGATCTGTTCCTTTGTAATGGTTACGAGAGAACCACTGAAGGATGAGTTTAAAATAACCGTGAGTGTTTTGTTTGTTTGTATTGTCTAATTGTGCTGTTTTTTTTTTATTTATTAGACAGCTAACAGGATCCCGAGCTGTCGCTACAGGCCAGCACTAAACCCGAACAACACTGCACCTTGTTCACGAATAAATTGTAAATCACCCCGAGCACAAAAACACTCAGTCTGGACTTGTGATCGTGTGACTTTGTGTGTGCACTACTGTGTTTATTCATCACAAACGTATTATTTTGGGACTGCAACCCTTTGTTTTCGGATCAGTTCAATACACATTGCTGTGTAGATACCGGGATTATTCTTTGTGGTCGCCAGACCAGGATAATAAAATAAAACCAGTTCTGGATTGTGAACTTTATTGTCTGCCTTCTGTGTCCTAATCACATCATCACTACACCTGAACACTGCAAACCACTTTGTCAATATAATTCCTGCTTCATATTAGGAGCAAAGTATACCATGCATCACAATGGCTATACAATCTACGATTTAAATTGTCAACTCAAGAAACTGTTTAGTTTTCCCTAGTGTTCATAACATGTCATTGATTTAAAAAGCTTTTATTAGAGGAAGAGAACACAACTTGTGACCCTTAGAAATGGAAAGAGTGGGAATTGACTTAATTTATTGCACTTCAATTCTTATACTATATGCACAATGAGAGTCACTGGCAGTTTAGGAGTTAATACTTGTCAGGCTTGTGATAATCTACTGCTTACCGGTTTGCATAAAAAAAGAAGAAAGTACTTTTTCCAGAATTTCTTCCAATTCTTAGGAAGCTTGCTAATAGTAAGAGCTGAGTACCGGGTGCCACATGCTGGTTTCAGATCCCATTGATTATTCTGTTTTATGATTACTCATACTTTTACATATTTAACATAGCAAATTTTCTATGAAATATAAAGAACTCAACACAGTTATCATACATAGAGTAACAAGTGCAGTGAATCATCATTCCACAAGCACTTGACGAGACTGTGGAAGTTTTGGAATACTTTCTGTCTAAAGTGGGTATTTATCAATGTAGCAAAGCACTTAAAATCATTGTAAGCAAGCATTACAATAATTAGAATAAAGGGTATCTACTAATACTTAAATGTACTGTGAATGTCTACCATTAGTAAATAATGTATTACATTTTTTAAAGAAAACAAATTTGTTATTAAAAAAAAAAAAAAAGTTCCATGCCCCAACAAAAACAAAGCATCCCCCGGGACATAAACTAAGGGGTAAAAAGACCATTAAAATTGATATGTCCAAAAGTTACAATAACGTAACAATAAAATAGTTCATTACTACTGGGGACTACCAGTAATGGAATTTCCCTGTGAGAATCATAGAATACAGCAGTGAACCAACTATTAAAGCCACTATGCCAAAGCATATACAAAGTCAATACCTGATAATGATTTCCGTGATATGAGGCTTTGACACTGTGGCTGCAGCAGATTTGTAAAACAGAATAAAAAAATAAAAAAAAACAATAACATCACCTTGATATGGACACCATCTTAGGTATCAAATTAAAATTAATTAATGAGTTTCCATAACACTGAAAATCCCTGAATGCTTTGTGAGATATTAATAGTTGTAGTGGCAACTATAGATTTGACAAGTCATTGAACCTTCCCTCACTAAGAAAATTTTCGGGTATCCACATGGTACCACCATATGAACTAAAATTTTAGGTTATGGATGTAACCCCTATTCCCTTTCAATTCGAAGATGACCATCAACCAATACCTTTGGGATATGCCTGCACGGGTCAGGTATTCACTGAGCATTTTATATCAAAGCTGCCGATAGGGCCCTCTTGAGGAGGACCGACAGCCCAGTTCACCACTCCCGGGAGATGGACAGCCCAGAGGGATAGTAAGTGCCTCTGTGCCCAGGTCAAAAGCTGAATGGCTATGCGGTGTAACCCCAGGGACCAAAGCCCTCCCTGGTGGTTCATGTACGCAGCTACTGATTTTGTCAGTGTGGACAAGGACATGTGTGTTCTGGAGCACAGGAAGGCAATGTTGAAGTGCGAGGTGGACTGCTCTCAGCTCCAGCGCATTTATGTACAGGGATGTTCAGCAACCCACCCAGAGCCCGTGGACTCCTCTGCCTGCCCAGACCGCCTCCCAACTTTAGTTGGATGCATTTGTCGTCGCCACTTGACGGTTGTGTATCACTCCAATCCTTACGCCTTTGCTCAGGTGAGAGGCTTGCCTCCACCAGCGTAGGGCTTCCCAGCATAGGTGAGACACGGTCAGCTGACTGTGTCTGTTGCGCTTGGGGTGTAGCCAGATGGCACTGAGCCACGCTTGGATAAGGTGCATGTGGAGTAACTCCAGTTGGATGGCTAATGAAGCTGTGGCCACCAGACCCAATAGTTTTTTATATAACACCAGTTGTACTGTAAACCCTTGTTGAAACAGAGCCAGACAGTTGTGAACGGCAGCTACTTTGTCATCCGACAGGTAGGCTCGCATCGTAAGGGAGTCCACCCGGAGACCCAAGTAGACCGTACTTTGCACCGGTATTAACCCTTTGCGGTCCTATGTCGGACCAGGTCCAACATTACAATTTTCCATTTCCAGTCTGACATCATCAAAAAGACATAAAGCACAGGTCTGTAATCATTTTTTCTCTGGAAAAAGCTGAGAAAACTGTTGAATGGCCGAGTGAGACAGATATGAGCCAAATTAAACTGAAAAAAAATTAAAAGGAGGGTAACTGAGCAGTACACATAGGCCCTGCACCACAGAGATAACATTGACACAAACAAAGGAGGTAGCTGCTTCCGCATCTAGCCTTCAAAGAATATCACAGGCATTTGCAGAGCTTTTTGAGATGTTATATTTATAAAATAATGACTTGGATCACATTATTGAGGAATTTGGTGATAAAATGAGTGATCAGGAGAGGATTTATCAGTATCCACGACTATAAAGAGGTATGTGAGAAATACAGCGAACAAGGGGTGGGGCTTGGCTGGAGATGCTGATGTCCTTTTGCTATGCAGGGCCTTTTAAACCTGTTTTACTCTGAAAAAAATATTTTAAACAGCGTGTGTAAAATAAACAGCACGTGTGAAAATAATTTGGACCTGATGCGTCTGACAAGCACTGAATAAATGGACCGCTAAGGGTGAGGGTGAGACCTGGTCTCACCAGATGCTCTGTCCCTATCTCTGTATGGGCTGTCGCTCCTTCCTGTGACTAGAAAAAGATCAACCAGTCATCCAGGTAATTCACCACCTAGATCCCTTGCAGCCGCAGTGGAGCTAGGATGGCATCCATGCACTTTGAAAACGTGCGGGGGCTAAGGAGAAGCCGAATTGCAGCACGGAAAACTTGAAGACACTCCACTGAAAGGTGAAGTGGAGATATTTCCTGTGTGCTGGACTAATAGTAATGTGTAAATACGTGAAAATAGTATAGGATGGGGCAGAGGCCACCGTCCTTTTTTGGCAACAACGTTTTTGGCTCGAGTAGAACCCCTCTTCTGGAGAGGTGTGTTCTAAGAGACGGATGGCTTGTTTGAGAAGTAATGTGTTTACTTCTTGCCTGAGGCCCAAGACCTAGAGAGGGTCGTTCACGGCCTCCAGGACTCTTGCTGGGGTTGAGGAGCAGTCTGTCTTGGAGGCTGCCTGGGACGGTTCTGTTGGAACTGTCTCTCTGAGCGTTGATGCAATGAGACACCCTGTATGGCATTCCCACGTCCATGCTGACAGCACCGTGTATTTGCCTCAGGTCGTCCCATGGCGCAGTGGGGACTGGAACTGTCCGGGTTTCCGTAGTAACTGCCGGAAGAAATTGCCTCCCCCTCTCATGCTGGAGCACTGGTCCTATCTCTTGAATTAGTGCAAATGTCACAGAACGTCCTATCTGCTAAGGCAGCAGAGGAGTGCTGTATGCCCAGGCACTTGACACACAACTCGCATTTGTCCTGTGGGGGAAGTTTCCCCTTGAAGGACGTGTACGGGTGAAAGAAAGTGTGACGTCTGTGAGGCTCTACAGCACTGAGGCACTGAGTGAACAGAGTGCACTGATGCAGTGCAGGGAGTGTTTAAAACCCAGAAGATGTCAAAGCACCAAGGCACAGAGAGTGTCAGCACCGAAGGCACAAAAGGCTCTGGAGCATCAACAGAGCCGAAGCACCGAGGCTTCGAGGCTATAGGGTACCGGGGCACCAAAAACCTTGAGGGGATCCAGTGAACCAACGCAATGAGCACTTCAGCACTGAGGACGTCAAAGCGCTGAGGCCCTGTGTCCTTGAGGCATGAGGATGCCGAAATACAGATGCACCAAAGCTATGGAGCACCACACCGATACATGGTGGGTAAAGCGTCGAGGCGTCAAAGCTCAGAGGCCTCGAGATGACTAGGATGCTGAAGTAGCACCGGGGCACCAAGATACCGAAGCCACCAACATCGGGGTGTGCTTCAGCACCAAGTGTGCCGAGACACCGAGGCATCAAGGCTGTAGGTCACCGAGGCACCGATTCCGTAGAAGTGGCAAGCCAACTTCCAGCAATAAATTGCAAGAGAAATATAGAAAACTCAGAGAGAAGGACTGTTTTTAAGAGACAATCAGCAACTGGAAGAGGTTGTAAATAATATATAAATAATATTTTTTTTATTTTTATATAGTGCCTTTCATAGTGGACCACCATCACAAAGCACTTTACAAGATACGAGACTAGGGTGTGTGAATTATGCATCAGTTGCAGAGTCACTTACAACAACGGCTCACCCAAAAGATGGAGCACAAGGAGGTTAAGTGACTTGCTCAGGGTCACACAGTGAATCAGTGGCTGAGATGGTATTTGAACCAGGGACCTTGAGGTTACAAGCCTGTTTCTTTAACCATTGGACCACACAGCATACTATAATATACCCACCTTACCTACCTGGTGAGAGGCAAGAGAACAAATTCTTGTGGTGACTATTACCTCGGTGAGGTGGGACCGAGGACATCACTCAACGGAGTGGCCTATCGGCAGCTTTGATATAAAATGCTCAGTGAATACCTGACAAGCAGGCATATCCCAAATCTATTGTTTGCTGGACGTCATCGAATTGAAAGGGAATTATCTAGCCTTGTCATGTATCCTTTTATCTTTTTAAGGCTTTCATCTTTTATTACCTGCCTGTTGGGCTGAGAAGTGTAAAAAAGCTGTGTGAAGGCACTCTAGGAGGGGAATGTGGTTGTAAGAAACATGAATTTACAAAATTGAACTTTTCCCTCCTTTTTCTGTTTTTGATTAGTGCTTGCAGAATATTCCCAATAAGCCCAGCATTCGTAGCCCCTCAAAATAAGATACAGGTCATTGTTTTGGCATTGATTTTTGGATAATTTGTGCAATTACTCTAATCTGGAACTGTTCGAAAAAATAATCAAACTTACTGACATAAAAAAGTCCAGCTTTGCTCTATGTTAGGGTATATATTTGTATACATGTAAAACTTCAAATAATCACCGGTCTCCAATACTCGCTGCGTCTCTAATAAATGCCAGGGCTGTTAGGAAATATGATCAATAGACACCGGGTCTCTTTTAAACGCTGGGTTATGAATAATAATATAATGTGCATCATATTGAATATTCCAGCCAATACCCACACATGGCTGTACAGCGAGCTTACCAATGTGTTTTTCAACAGTGATGAAGAGACCTCGTAGTCTGTGTAGTGTAGTGTTTTTTTGTAGTGTGTTCTGGGCCAACAGTATGAACTTATTTGCTGTATTGACACAGTATTTCATGCGGTTGTTTTGCAATGAAGATCGTTGTTGGTTAATTTTTCATTGATTGTCTATGTTTACCAACGTACATGTTTTGAGGGTGAACAATAAATATAATATGTGTTAATAAAGATGACAATTATTGCTTTTATTAATTTTACAACCATGGGCAAGCTGATCCCCCCATGCTGGACATCTTCAAATCTGACCTAAAAGTTAGGCTGTTTTTCCCATAAAACTAATTTGAAATCAGTGTTCCCAAAAATGTAAATTGTCAAGCCAGTCGTGGAGTAAAAGGCTCTTTTGACACTCTTCCTTAAATCTAAATATTCCTAGACTATGTTGAACAGTTTATAAATTGAATCCATACCGCAAAATATATGACTTCTCTTAAGTGTTAATGAGTCAGCTGTTGCTAAACAAAGTTAGTCACCTGAACAGGTTTACAGATAAAAATTGTACATATTTATTACATAAAATTTGTTAAGTAATGTGCAAGTTATATTACCATTACGGTCAAAAGTCAAGCTGCACTGAACTGCCAATTAATTTAGACAGCAGTCACAGAACTGCCACACATGATAAATCCAATATCGCATAAATGCTATAACTATTTTGATGTGTCATTGGAATAGCAATAGCTGCATGTCAGGTTAAAACCACCATGTTTAGCGTGAACCTGCAGTAAACAACTGAAATTTCAGTCTCAGCTGGATAGAGGATAATGTATATAGTCACCAACTGGCTATCCCTCACCCAGATACACGTCAATCACATTTTATCGCCATCATAATAATAAAATCAATCCCCTATTTTTTTTTTTTTTTTAATGATGTTTCAATCCTAAAATTCTAGGTGATGCAAAACTTTTGGCCACAGATGTATAATATACTGAAGCACACTCAGGGGTAGATGTACTAAGATGGGCCCGTCACAGCTCAAACATAACGCAATTTGCATTTTTGCTGTGACAATTCAGAAAATATACACTTTTTCGTATGTACTAAGAGAATAAAGAGAATATACTATTTATACTAATTTATATTATACTAATATACTAATTTAAGTATTTGTTGCATCATCTTAACGAGATCTCTAGCATTGCAAGAGTCATGCGACAATTGTTCAAATAAATAATGAAAGGCAATTTAATCTCATCAGATTCTGGAGTGGGGTCCCCACTTTCACCCCCAAATAAAAAATGTGTTTCTATCAAAAAGCTTTTCATAATCATAAAGTAGCCCCTCGCTAAACTGGACATGTTTGTCCGACATAAGGAGGTTTTGGGTTTAAAAAAATACAGTGCAATCTCTCACAAACATTTATAGTGCTCTCTCTCTGTCCCTCAGTCTCACAGCAACCACTTTAGTTGAAGTCTGCGCGCTTTCTCCTCTGTGCGTTGGCTTGCTCTCCATCTTTATAACCCTTGGGAGGCCCCACCCACCACCCGGATCAACCAGTCAGATCCATTCCCCATGACCCTCCAGCTCCAGTGGCACAGTGCTAAATTGGGCACAATTACAAACCACCTGTACATTAATAGAATAGGTGTTGTTCTTATACAGATACTCAAAATGAGCTTGAGGAGTTAGTGGCACATGTGTGCAGTCTATTGCACCTAACATGTTGGGAAAAAGTGAAATGTCAAAGAAATTTCTTTTCAAGGCATGTAAGTATAACCTGCTTTTAGGGAAAAATAGCTATTTGGGTGTTGGCCTCAAAACTGGCTATGCATGAGAAAAAAGCAGATGTGGAAATGCCAGCAACAGCTGCACAGCCCCCTGAAAGGACCCCGAGGCAAGATAATGCAGAGTGGACAATAGCTGACCATGTGTGACAGGCTTCAGGTCATCTTCTAAATCAGGCAGCAGCTCAAGAATTATGTGGCTGTCAAGTCTGTACCTGCGCTTAATTTGGTCTTCATTTAAAGTGAAGAGGGCAATGCAGGTATGCAATACCCTTTCTCTTCTCATCCTACAAATCACTTGTTCTTGCTGAAGACAATGTCTCCTTCTTGCTGCAATCACAGCATCCATGGTCAGGGAACAGTGTTTTTCATACTGCCTTGTAAAGGTTTGCTAATTGTGATTGTTTAAAACGTGCTCTCAGAAGTTCTTAACAAATTGACGCAACTGTAAGTGTCCCAATTGCCGGCCGCTTTAGTATAATATCTGAGAACCCTTATTTTCTTCACCACATTTTTCCGAGTTTATGCAAGAACGCTGTGGCAGAGCAAAGCTCTGCCCTGTATAGATTGGCAGGAATGGGGTTAAATTTCCCTACCTGCCTGGGTTTATTGTGTTCAGGTGGCTGGGGTTGATTGGAGTAATTAACAATCAATCAGCACCCAGTCATCTGACATAAAAGGAGGCCTCAGCTTCCCATTAGGGAGAGGAGGGAGCTGAGGAAACAACGGTTGTGCTTGCTGGTTTTTGGTTTGCTATTTTGTGTTTTTGTGAATTTTTTGGTCCAGTGAAGGCATCGCCCAGCCTGGAAACCTTTATGTTTGTAAGTCTTGTTTTGTGTTTTTCTATTTGTGTTTAAAAACCTTTGTTTTGGCCCTTGTGCCCTTTTATTTTGTGATTTGATTTATAATAAAAGTATACATTTTTTTGAACTGCAGTCTCTCTCTGGGGCTCTATCCACTTGTCAGCATGTCACAAACATGCATAATTATGTATTAATCTAAGGCTGAACCACAAAGAAAAACTGCTGCCACAAAGCATTTGCTAACAGCATTGCTCTTGTTTAGTACATTTCACCCTAGACAGCTGACTAGTTTGCAATTGGTTTGGGACCATTGTGACAGCCGCAACACTTTAATACATCTACTCCTCAGTTAAAAATAAACAGCCCTAACTAACCAAGTGTTAATCAGCCCCTGAAACATGAAATTAGAATGCCTTTTTAGCAGATGAATTTCCATGTTCCAATTTGGCAGATGAAGAATAGATTTGTCAAAAATTTAAATTGCATGTAATGTATGTTACTTAGTTGGTGATAACTTTTAAGTGGGTGATAACCTTTATGCTTCCAATGAGCTTGCATTTAAATAGTGATCATTATCAAAAATTACAGTTCTGCAAAACACATTTCAGTGAGGAGCATCCATTGAGATTATTTATTTGTATTACATAGCAGCATCCGTCCTGTAAAGACTGATCTACAGCATTAGAATACAATATTTTTTGCTTGACAGCTAAATGGTGGTTTGGAATAACAGAAGCAAAAACCCTGCATATATCCAAGGGTTGCTAACACAGACGATGATTAGTGTTGCACACATTCTTTATACTTATACTGTAAATAATGCTGAAATTTGAGAACAAATGCATCTCCAGGGCATAGTGTAAAGGCAAAGACATATATGATTGATTTGTAAACACAAAGTAAAATTGATATGTGAAAAAAACATTGGTCTGTCTTATTGATATGGCCAAAGATTAGACAACATGGAAGTGAAACAAACACATCACATAGAATCATAGAAGGAAAATGTGTAGTGAATATGAAGGCAATACCTCAAAGTAATCTTTATCACACACAAACCAAATGACATGAACACAATATAGCAGACATATTAGGTCAGAGGTCAACATGAAGGTTACCGTTAGATTTTACCCAAGGAGTTTCCATAATAACACATAACTAATATAAAAATATGAAGCTGGTATTTAAACTGTTTTATGAGATGTCAGCAGAGGACTGCTTATTAAGACATATTCCAATGGAGAGTGCCAGATGAAACCGAAAACCCTGTAATTTGTAGCTAAGCAAGTTACTGACCACTTTCAAAGAGCAGTGAGTAATGGAGCTAACATCAACTTGTATTTAGGAGGGTAACTGCAATTCATTTTACTGCCCAGCCATTGTACATGCAGTTAAGAGTTAATCACAAAGTGTGTAGTTGGGAAACATTTGGATGAATGGTTCTGGTTTGGGGGGGACGGGACGGACAAAAACATATTAGAAAAAAGGGGTTATTAAAAACGGGATTATTAAAAATGAACAGACTTTAACTTTTTTATTCTTGGCATCTCAATACAAAGGACTGCCATTTTGCTTTATGACACAGCCCTGTTTATCCTCTGAATGCCCCCAATATAAAACCATTTTAATCCTTTGTAGCTGTTGTAAAACTTGATCTACTGTGGGACAACATAATTAAGTGTCAGCATTTCAAAATGTACGGTGCTGAACACCTTGCGCAGAAACCAGGTTGTATCTCTGTGATAATTCAGTTCATGGCTGAGTGATAATGGAATTTAAAATTATCAGCAGAATATTTTACCTTTCAGTATAGGCCAATGCAGCTGTGCAGTGTTTGTGGAGAACTGATTCAAACTAAAAGACAAACAAAACCTTTTTGACAATACTTTTGTTGGAAGGGTTTAGTCAAAGCGCCCATGCTCCAATGCAGTCTCCTCTCATAGAAGTTATATGAGAGATAACAAAACTAAAACGATGCATTTTACGTGGTTACTGAGATGATAAAATACATGTTGTCATTTCAAACATGACTGCCTGAAGATTCTGTTCTTTTGGAAGCATGCTGTCTGAAAACAGTTTCTATAGTTGGGGTGCTGAAAGCCATTAAACAAAACTGTAATCTCTGTGTATGATGGAAGCCACCCACCCGGTTCTATTAGGTTAAACATGTTAATAAAGAGAAGAAGCATCAACACCTGTATATCTATTAAGTTAAAAAAAAATGTAACCACAGTCCTTGCTACATTGTTTGCAGCATGCTTACCATAAAACATGTAGAGCAAACAAGCAAAATATGTACATATACTGTTATGATCCACTTAAATACTGCAATTTAGAAATGTTTACTTGTAAAAACAGACTGAACAGTTGTGTTTTATTTACGGTAGTCGCTGTAGACAAGGACAGTCAGAAGGCACCAATGGTTGGATCAATTTTTTCACGAGGGCATGGACATCGTGCATGTCCAGAATGTCACTGTGTATGTGTGTTTTTAGCGTTGCTCCACAGAGCAGCACCTCCAGTTAGAATCACTTGGGACAAAGTGATTTTAGCATGTGGTGCCGCTGAGAATTTACAAAAAAAAACCTGATATTCTTTTTTGGGATACTTTCAGTAACCTTTCTACTAGCCAATGCAGACATTACTTTGTGACTATCAATCAATTTAACTTGAACATAGATGTCAGTACAGTACCTTCATTTTGAATTTCCCTTGTAATGGGTGAAATCTCTGTAATAAATATTCATATGTGATGCCTATCAAACTTAGAACAATATGCTGTGTTTATACCAGCTGGTCACCAGAATATGATTCGTGTTTGAATGCCGCTCTGCATTCAATATTTATAAGTTTAAACTGACAGCCCCAAAAGACTGTTTATGGTAACTAAGGTGAAAGAAAATGTGTACTGGTAATTCCAATTTTCTCTAAACACAAGCCTTGAATTCTTTTACAAAGATTATCGCGGTGGGTTATGTGAATTCAGTTATATGTTATAATGGCTGTGATAGCATGCAACTGATTTAACTACTGTGTGGGGAACTGTTGAACAAAACAAGACGCACTTTAGTTTAAGAATTTGTAATAAACTATGCATCTATAAATGCATTACAGATGATACTACAGTTTAAAAAAGGACAAGTATCAATGTTATAATAAAATGTAACTGAGGCATTTGCAAGAAATGTTTCTTTATAGCACATCATTAGTTCTAAAGGGTCCTGTAAACAAAATGCTACAGTTTATTTGGCAATAGAATGCTTAGACTCACTGCCCTGTCATGAATACAAATGTCATCCTAAACCAAATCTTCTTTACATATCATTTTACCTATCTAGCTGATGTTGCCTTTTCTTTGTAACTGTAAATGCAATAGTCTGGTTTCCCAAACTTAGTGGAAAAAAAAGTTTTGAATGAAGAAAAAAAGATCTTGGCTTTAGAGCAACCTGCATCTTCTTCATCTCAACTTGTTATACGGCTCCTCCTGATTTATTTTTTCTTACAGTTGGTTCTTTTGTTTTTAATTATTGCATGTGGGAGTTGTTACAACGTAAATAAATGTAAAGACAAAACCTTTTTTTTTTTAATTTGTGAATAGTCTTGCCCCAGGAAATGGCCTGACGAAACTAAGTTAGAAGACTAGATTCTAGATCCATAAAAAGGGGAAAGAAGTCTTTACTGACATACAGCCAAGGAGTATTTAGAGTTTTTGTAGAAACTAGACTTTATTTCTGACACCTATGAAAACCAAACTGATTTAATCTATCAACCTGTTTTTAAAATTGTGTCAATTACAAAAGCTCCACGCTATACACAAATTCAGTTATGTAATTTTTAAGGTCTGTTTTAGAACACCTAGGGAAGGATTTTGAAAAACCAGTGTTATTGTATCAAACTGTGGTATAGTAACAAGAGCTTTAGTAGCAAGCGATTTTCACTAAATGTGTTAATTAAATCAATCCGTTAATGCTTTGAAATCAAGTCATTGAGGTTGTTAATTAATGCATTTCTCGTTAAAAACCTTAGTTGTCGCAAGTCACCTACATCACTTCATGTCTGAATGACCAGATAAGGGGAACTCGTTAATCAAAATGCATGATAACAAGATCAAGAAAAATGAATGGAAGCATAATTCGCAGTTATGGAAACTTCTAGTGTACATCCAGACAGCTCTCTCACCTGTGAGCAGCAGCCAAATGGAAATAAAAAATAATGGGAATATCTATGTTGTATATAATTTGTAAACGTCATTTCAAATTGTACATTTTAAGAACATAAGAACATAAGAACATAAGAAAGTTTACAAACAAGAGGAGGCCATTCGGCCCATCTTGCTCATTTGGTTGTTAGTAGCTTATTGATCCCAAAATCTCATCAAGCAGCTTCTTGAAGGATCCCAGGGTGTTAGCTTATCCAACATTACTGGCGAGTTGATTCCAGACACTCACAATTCTTTGTGTAAAAAAGTGTGCTCCTATTTTCTGTTCTGAATGCCCCTTTGTCTAATCTCCATTTGTGACCCTTGGGTCGACACTGTCAATACTTTTTAGAATTTTGAATGCTTGAATTAGGTCGCCACGTAGTCTTCTTTGTTCAAGACTGAACAGATTCAATTCTTTTAGCCTGTCTGCATATGACATGCCTTTTAAGCCCGGAATAATTCTGGTCGCTCTTCTTTGCACTCTTTCTAGAGCAGTACTATCTTTTTTATAGTGAGGTGACCAGAACTGCACACAATATTCAAGATGAGGTCTTACTAGTGCATTGTACATTTTTAACATTACTTCCCTTGATTTAAATTCAACACTTTTCACAATGTATCTTGTTAGCCTTTTTTATAGCTTCCCCACATTGTCTAGATGAAGACATTTCTGAGTCAACAAAAACTCCTAGGTCTTTTTCATAGATTCCTTCTCCAATTTCAGTATCTCCCATATGATATTTATAATGTACATTTTTATTTCCTGCGTGCAGTACCTTACACTTTTCTCTATTAAATGTCATTTGCCATGTGTCTGCCCAGTTCTGAATCTTGTCTAGATCATTTTGAATGACCTTTGCTGCTGCAACAGTGTTTGCCACTCCTCCTACTTTTGTGTCGTCTGCAAATTTAACAAGTTTGCTTACTATACCAGAATCTAAATCATTAATGTAGATTAGGAATAGCAGAGGACCTAATACTGATCCCTGTGGTACACCGCTGGTTACCACACTCCATTCTGAGGTTTTTCCTCTAATCAGTACTTTCTGTTTTCTACATGTTAACCATTCCCTAATCCATGTACATGTGTTTCCTTGAATCCCAACTGCGTTCAGTTTGAGAATTAATCTTTTGTGCGGGACTTTGTCAAAAGCTTTCTGGAAATCTAAATAAACCATGTCATATGCTTTGCAATTATCCATTATCGATGTTGCATCCTCAAAAAAATCAAGCAAGTTAGTTAGACACGATCTCCCTTTCCTAAAACCATGTTGACTGTCTCCCAGGACCCTGTTACCATATAGGTAATTTTCCATTTTGGATCTTATTATAGTTTCCATAAGTTTGCATATAATAGAAGTCAGGCTTACTGGTCTGTAGTTACCTGGTTCAGTTTTGTTTCCCTTTTTGTGGATCGGTATTACGTTTGCAATTTTCCAGTCTGTCGGTACCACCCCTGTGTCAAGAGACTGCTGCATGATCTTGGTTAGCGGTTTGTAAATTACTTCTTTCATTTCTTTGAGTACTACTGGGAGGATCTCATCCGGCCCAGGGGATTTGTTTATTTTAAGAGCTCCTAGTCCCTTTAACACTTCTGCCTCAGTTCTGCTAAAGTTATTTAAAACTGGATAGGAACTGGATGACATGTGGGGCATGTTGTCAGTATCTTCCTTTGTAAAAACTTGTGAAAAATAATCATTTAATATATTTGCTATTTTTTTTTTCTTCATCTACGATTTTGCCATTTGTATCTCTTAAACATTTAATCTCCTCTTTGAATGTTCGCTTGCTGCTGTAATATTGGAAAAACATTTTGGAATTGGTTTTAGCTCCCTTAGCAATGTTCATTTTTATTTCTCTCTTGGCCTTTCTAACTTCCTTTTTGACTTACATTTGCAGTTCTGTGTACTCTTTCTGCGTACTTTCTTTTTGGTCCTTTTTCAATGCTCTGTAAAGTGCCTTTTTTCGCTGAATATTTTTTTTTTAATTGATCTATTAAACCATTTTGGCAATTTAATTTTACATTTATATTTGTCTGCTTTAGGGATATAATTGTTTTGCGCCTCTAGTACTACATTTTTGAAGAACAACCATCCTTCTTCTGTGGGTGTTTTCTCTATTTTACTCCAATCTACTTCTGTAAGTCTCTGTTTCATACCTTCATAGTTTGCTTTTCTAAAATTGTAAACCTTAGCTTTAGTCATTACTTTTGGGGGTTTTGTCATGCAGATGTACATTTATTTAGAACATTCATATATAAAATGCTGGTTTATGATTATCTGGCATATTGGTAAAAATTGGATGGCACGGATTAAAAAAATACATAAATAAATAGAAATGAAACCCCATTACACTCTTTCGGGGACACACACCTTATTATCTTTTTTTGGTTAAAAAAAGTAAAAAATATGATAAGCCAGCTAAGTGTATATTGAGAGGAATGGTAGCTAGAAAAAGTTGTTTGAAACTACCGAGAATCTCTATACAGCTCCAAGAGTTTTGCTGTTTTCACCATGTTGCAGTGGCAAAACTAAATCACTTAGTATTACCAGCTGTACCAGAACCAAAAGTCTGAAACGTTCTTACATCAAATGTGAAAAAAAAACGTAAATACCTCTTATACACAATGAGATAAACGTAAATACCTCTTATACACAATGAGACAATATGAGATGTCAAACTAAGGTAAAATTCTTCTTCTTCCGTTTACTTTTGTAGTGACTTTTAAAACAGAAAAGCTAAATAACTGGATATCTACCAATCATGTGATTCCACATGTTGGACAATGTCAAAATAAACCAGGAATCGTAAGCGGTTTGATATCCACAACATATATATTAAACAATTTATTTACGTTTTAAAACAGCACATATAGCACAAAAAAAAAAAAAAAAAATTACCGTGGTTTGAACTTGCAACATGACGTTCTTGAAGAGCACATGGCCTTAGCCCACTGTGCAGTTGTTGAAATGCGTTACTTTTTTAAGCTTACATCCATGCCTGACCAGCTTTTGTTGAAAACCTGAAGGTTCTTCTCCATTCTAGAAATACTCTATTTCCTGTTTAAAAATATGTAGTTTCCTGTTTGGTAGATACCATAGAATGGCATTTTACACAAGAGTGTTATGTGGCATGTATCTTCCTTGTCTAAATCTCTGATCTCTGATAAATTGTAGTTCCTTGTTTAATTAAAAGTAAATAAAGGAATAATTTATTAGGTAGAAATAAATTAAATGATTTAAAAAATGCATAGAGGAATAAATATATTTTAAATAAATAAATGTAGCAATTAATGTTTATATTATAAATGTATAAATAAATTAATAAAAGGCAAGCCAGAAAAATATGTCATATTAATAGTTGTGGGTTATGCTTTTATCCAGAGCAAATGACATTTGTATACCTATATACAAAAAGTATGTTTCATGAATATACAAAAAAAAAAAAAAGAGACATTGGTGCTTCTTCACTTGTAGTATATGTGAAGTAGTGATTAGAGCACTATGCTCTTGACTGGAATGTTTGCGAGTTCCATCCCAGGGACGGGACACACTGTTGCTTTACCTAGTCCAGTAAAAAACCCAACTGTACAAATTAGTAACTGTATGTAAAAAAAAAAAAAAAAAAAAAAAAACACGTCACAATTGTAAACTGGCCTGGATAAGGGTGTCTGCTAAGAAATAAAATAATAATTTTTTAGCCTGGTTGGTACTTGGATGGGAGACTGCTTGGCAATACCAGGTACTTTAAACTTTTCTTTTGAGTTTTACTCAGTGGTGTAGTCAAGGGTATATGCAGGTAAACGATGTTTACCCACTTTGAATTTGGGCAATATATTGTTTACCCACTTCTCATATAAGGGATACAGATTTTACTCACTTTTACTCTCCTTTGATGGCCAAATCCTGTGTTAAAGACACTATATTTTAATGACAACAATTTATGTTTTGTAGCAGAGGGTTTCAGATGATTGGATAATATGTATACGAAAATGTAATTTTCCATGTATTGGAACTACATTTCCTGTACCATTGGATGCAAAACAGCCCCATACCACCTCCGTGCTTGACAGTAGCCGTGATTTTCTTTTTTTTGTACGACTCACCAGACTTTCTCCAAACATGACGACCATCAACCTGACCAAATAGCTTGATTTCTGTTTCATCACTCCACAAAATCTTAGACCAGAACTCATATCCGTCATTCAAATTCTGTTTTGCAAACTTTAAGTGATTGTCCTTGTGAGGTTTTCCTAAGAATGTTTTTTTCCTTGGCCTGCAACCATTGAGACCTTCACCATGCAATACTCAACCGATGGTTGAAATGGAAACCCCAGTCCCACCTGCAGCCAATTCACTTTGAATATCTTTGGCAGAACCTCCATAACAATTCTTCTACTTGTTCTTGGTGAAAGAACCTTCATTCTTCCAGACCGAGGGAGCGTTTAGACAGTACCTTGAGTCTTGTACTTCTTGATAATAGAAACAATAGTTGAAATTGGGATACTCAAATGCTTGGAAACCTTCTTGTATCCTTCTCCAGCTTTATGACAATAAATAATGTTCTGCCCAAGGTCTTCAGATAGCTCTTTACTTTTTCCTATATTGACTTATTGGTAATGACAGCAATCATCCTATGCCTAACCCTTTATACTCTCTAAGAATGTTCAACTAAAATCCAGCATTTTCTATTTTTTTCTAGAATTAGATTCTGCATTATCATATTGAAATTTCCAGCACATTGTAGACAATACTATCATAGCTAAAAAAAAAAAAAAATTGTATTTTTTTTTCCTCATCCACAAAAGTAATATTTTTGCTACAAAAGATTTTTCCTAAAATTCTTTGTTTTCAAGAAATTTATATTACATTTCCATTGGGGTATGTAAACTTTTGACTACAGCTCTCAGCCCTTTAACCACTAGAAGTATCTCCAGACAAAAGTCACAATCTAGAGCACAAACTTATATCATAAAATAAGACACGTTTCCTTTCCTTTCCACTCTTAGTTTATCAATATTTGCTGTGATATAGATATATAACATTTTCCCTCCCATGCAGAGTGTTTCTTACAAATCTCTCTGTTGATGAATCTTATTACAAGCACATTCAAAATTCAACAAACGCATTAAAGGAGACAGCAGATACAAGGCAAAGCAAAATAGAAAGGACTGCGGACTTGAAACACTGAATATATTTCAATACATTATTAAAATGACATGCTGTAACCTATTTTTTTTTCTAACATACCTTTGTTCTGTTTCATTGAGATCCAGGCATGAAGCGATGACTGACAGACTTGCATTGACCAAGTCCCTTTAATATATTCCATTCTTAATACCACATCAAAAAACAATATGCTACTCGGGAGCTAGTGCCATACTGACAGATTTTTAGCCTTTAGCAGCACAAGCAGAGCTTTTGATTTTGAGAACAAAGGGATTCAGGTTAGACTTTAAGCTTCTAAATTCAACTATAGCTTTAGAACAGGGGAGGTCAGAATCAGTATTTGAAAGTAATTCCAGTCTAGGTTTTTCTGAGCAAGTTCTACATGAGTATTTCACATGTAAAAGACAGAACTGAGCCATTGCTGAGTGTAGGGAATGCTGTACTGCTGTGCTCCCGAATGGCGCACTTAGTAAACATTCACTACCAACCGTGACTGGGGGTTCCTAGGGGGTGGCGCACAATTGGCTGAGCGTCGCCCGGGTAGGGAGGGCTTAGGTCGGCAGGGCAATCCATGGTTCACCGCGCACTAGCGACCCCTGTGGCTGATAGGGCACCTGCGGGTCTGCAGTGGAGCCATTCAGATCTGTGTTGTTCTCCAGCACTATAGGTCTGGTGGCTTCGCTGTGGATCCGCAGTGCGAAAAATGACGGATTAGCAGGAACACGTTTCAGAGGATTTGTGTTTCAGCCTCTTTTCCCCGAGTCGACGGGGGTTCTAAGGGTATATAACACTATATGACTTTGTGCATAATCCTTCATAATCAATTTGTATTATATGCATGTAAGACTGTAACAAATATCCACTTCCACGGCTGCATATATCAAATGTAAAATTCATATCTGTATTACAAAACAAATAATAATAATCATTTGCACTATGCAAAAATGTAAGACTGATGGGTTACAACTTAACTGCTATAATGATTGATTGCATCGATCATGAAAAACTACCCTTAGGTGCTATATTGACAGATGCTGTTTGTCAAGAAGAACTGTGCTGTTTGCTACAATAGACTTTTAAATTAGTGGCTCCATTAACTTCTGACATACTGTAGATCTTGTACCTGACGTCACATATACTGTATGCTTATTCCATAGTCCTAAAACACAGAGGAAGTTAGAGATCATATTCTGCTAGGTGTGTAGAAAAATATATACACAGCTATCATAATACATTTATATTTTAAACATAATATTTCAAAACAGAAATAAAATAAAAACATGTTGCTATGCATAGAAGTTAAAAAAAAAAAAAATAATTAAAAATCATATTAATAAAAAGCCATGCCGATAAACTGGGTACTAATCTTTCCATGTCCAGAAAGATTAAGACATCTTTTCTTCTTTTGGCAAAAGATGACTTTACTAGCGAATTACTTACATTAAAAAAGTAAAATAAATATAATCGTGTATGCCTACTACCTTCATGAACAAATATGGTATAGTCTATACAGAATGAGTCATGGGTATGAATACAACACAGACTCCAATTCATTTTTCAGTGAGATGTGTGTTCTGCTCACAAGTGTGGTTTTGCAGGTCAGGCCAATACGAAAGCTCATATGGAGTGTATTCATGGTAAAAAAATAAATAAATAAAAAATTTAAAAAGCTTATTTCACAGTCTAAAAATTGGTATTTCAAGATATTTAATGATTAAACAAACTAATAATAACAAATAACAAAATAATAACAAACAATAAAATGTTAGGTTACTTACCGTAACCCTTTTTACTTACCGTAATCATTTCGACGGGCAGCTATAGCAGTACTGAGCATTTTAGCTGCCGCTGTTTGTGGTCATCTTCTCTTTCAGGGAACCAGGGTTACGGTAAGTAGCCTGACTTTCCCTTTCAATTCGAAGACGACCACCAACATTACTTTTGGGAAACTATACCAGAGCAGTGGCGAGGGAGAAGGAGTGACAGCAGATGAGGAACGCATCAGAGCCACATAACCCAAGGGTTTGCGGTGCGAGCGTCCAACCTCAAGGACCCACGTGCCTAATGAATGCAAGGAAGGGTCTACCACATTAAGGTGATAAGGCGATAGAACCTTGAGAAAGTATGCTGTGTAGCCCAGCTAGCCGCAGTACAAATATTAGACAGCGAAGCCCCTCTGAAGAGGGCCCTAGATGTAGGTAACCCTCTGGTAGAGTGCGCGGCTACATACCCAGGTGGGGGCAAGCCGGCGTTGTCATGCAGTCAAGACTGTATCCACAATCCAGTGCGACAGTCGCTGTTTTGAGAGGGCCTGTCCTAAGGTCCATACATCATGACAGACAAAGAGACAACAGTTATACAAATAATATTTATTTTTATTTCGCCCAAGCTGGGCGAACGGCAGCTGGCGGAGTGACTCAACAGTGAGGATATGGCAAAGCCGTGATCTAGCGGAGGAACAGTGTTCTCCCAGAGAGTGTAGGCTGAAAAGACAACACACATGCACACTTAATAAAATACTGCACAGACAGTCGTTCACACATGACAGACAGTCATATACAGACAGCCTGCAACCCAAGCGAGGCAGGCTATGAAAGAAAGAAGCTAAAAATTAAAGCATGAATGCAAGGCAACTGCAGTCAACTCAGAAAAGCTCTTTCAAAAACGCATGCAGCGCAGTAATACAAAAGTTTACCTTACCTTAAGTGAGAGGCAAAAGAGAAAATGGTCTCCACAGGTTGGCTGTTTAATCCCTCGGTAAGCGGGACCAAGGACATCACCCCACGGAGAGGCCTATCGGCAGCTCTGACATAAAATGCTCAGCGAATACCTACCTATGGCAGGCATATTCCAAAAGTAATGTTGATGGTCGTCTTTGAATTGAACGGGAACCTGCTTTAGCGACCACCTCTGAAGAGAGACCTCCTGTCACTAGCGACTACTTGCAGAGGCCATGATATGTTTTTCCCCTAAAATTTAACTGTGAATAGCAACCACCTGTTATTAGTGACCAACGATCACATTTTCTTACTCTCATCCATAAAAACAAACCTGTAAGAGAAACCGATCTCTGCTTATCAGTCTGTGTTTCTTTGAAGTTTCCAGCTTTTTTCCAAATTTCCAGATTTTTTTCTTTTGCTCGTTACCGTTTCTGCATTATATGGCTTCATACTCAACATGAACCAGAACCGGAACTTGAACTGAAGATGTGAACGTGTTGAAACGAAAGGTGTGCACTACTGTGAATTACAATTTAAAACAAAAAGTAGTCAACACAGAAGCAAAAATAAACAAAGCAAACCCAAAGTGTTTCTTACCCTGGAGCAACATGTTAAAGCAATATCACAGCTAGAAGCCAGTACCAGCTGCTGAACTGTTTGGAGTCGGAGAAACACACAAATCCTACACCTGTTATGATGGAAGGCAGAAATCCTTGATGATTATGAGTCAAAGTACCAGCTACATTTTTTTGAGAACATTTTGGTCTTTTTTTCACAGTCTAGAAAATAAGCACTTGCACCAGTGCTGAATGTCCTCTTTTTTTGATTAACGTAAATGTTAATAAACCCACCAAGAGATTTTAAATACAGTACTGTACAGTTAATTTAAAAAAAAATAAGATAGTGTAGTAAGATGCCTTTCGAAGCATACAATTACAATTTGACAGGAAACATCAGTAACAATAGTAGCCTTTCTGTTCATCCTAATAGTGCCCATTTTACAGCTGACCTTTGACGAGAGACTGCCTCTTACAAGCAACCACTTTTGCAGTGTATTTATATAAAATAGCTTTATCACACTCCAAATGTATCATTTTCTCTAGTTATTATACAACACGTATTCTTAAATATTTAAATGCTTAACTGAAATACAGTAATGCTAACTTGTAGAATATTTTGTTTTTTATATCCACCTTTTAAAAGACATTCTATTTTCGTCAGCAGTTAATTATCAAATCAAAAAAGAAAACAAAAACATGAATAAATGTAAAAATAATAATAGAGGCGTGAAGTGTTCTCCTCTTGTACTGGACAGTGCTATATTTTCCGATTTTTGATACAGCTGATGTCAACTTTATGCAGTTTGTTTACCAGGGAAGAAAACTGAACCGGTTGCCAGGTTCCTAAATGCAGTGTAACAGGTAGTGTGTCAATAAGGTAAACCTTTGCTGTGTTTATTTTTAAGTGATACAAAATGTGTATATTTGCACTATTCTTTCAGAAATGTGAATTTTCATGGGGAACTACGTATTACATGGCAATCGTGAAATCTGTGGTAACTGTGAAAAAAATACAACCGTACTCATGGGTTAAACAACACAGTTTTACATAAAATTAATCCAGGGTCAACCTATCATGTTTGCCTTATACAAATGCTACCAGATGGAATAACTGAACTAACAAGCATTTCAAATAATAATAATGAGTTTATGTCAGTGATTCTCACAAAGTTCTTCAATTAAAAAGTGTTGCAGTGCTAGCGTCAAACTGCTAATTTATTCTGAATGACTGAAACTGAGGCTTATGATAAAAGCAGTATTTACACCTCATTAAATGTGGTGGGCTATGAACTTTCCAACAAGAAACTCATCCAAACAAAAGCATTTATAACATGCCGGGAAACTGAGCCAAAATTCTAGAACATTTAACATCCAAGGCCGGTGTTCTTTTACATCACTTAACAAAAAAAAACTGCTTTAGGCTTGCCCATCCAAACATATCTGTTCAACCACAAGTGTCAGCTTATGTATGTGTTGCTTTAGGCAAGTCTAAATAACAACCTATCTTTACAAAACATCTTTAGTTGGCAATAGCCAGCTGATGGGAGGAAATACTTAAAAGCACTAGGCCTTCATTGTAGGACATGTTGAATACAAGGAGAACTTTACCAATAACTATTATTTTAATATGCAGATCAATCAACTCTATGTTATAAATGAAAAGTAAAAAGCCTATTTTAAATACAACAGGGCAACTTCTTACCAAACGTAAACTCCTTCCATCAACTGGCATAATTTACTTTCACTGACAATCAGAGGAGCAGGCAAAATTACAACTTTGGGCAGCTTAGAAATCAAGCTGAAATGACAGCTATTCAAATTAGTTTTATTTTAATAGCAAAGTGCAAGGAGAAGCATTTCTGCTATATTGTTTCAAAAGTAAAGCTGTGATATGTAAGGTATATAAATGCTGTTAGTTTGAGTAATGTCAGCTACAAAGGAACACTCAAATTCTTGGAGTTCTGTTCACTGGCATGTTAGACCTATGGAAATATAACAGAGGAATATGTGTATTATTCCGAAAGCCTGCAAAGAAGAAAATGTACTTTCAGCAGGGAATTTGTCCAATTCTGCAGCAAAGATTTTTTAATGAAAAATAATGTTAATTACTATTAATAAATAACAAAAAGTAAGTTATAATTAGTTAGCACACACCCTGGAGTTAGTTTCTGCATTTATAAAATAGCTCTACATGTATGTTTATTTTATAAAAAGAAAACAAAAAATAATAAAAATAATAATTTTAAAATGTAAGTTGTATGTTCCACCGACCAGTGAAAACTAGCTCCCATACCCTGTCTTTAAAAGCTACAAAGTTGCTGTTAGAAAAATTACTGCTGGGCACATTTTTCATTATTACTATTATTTTTTTATATTCAAGGCTTTTTTTTTTTTAAGTGCAGTTTGAGTTATAACTGCTTATTTACATATTTTATACATTTTGGTAAGTGAAGTTGACATTTTAAATCACTGTTTTCCTAGTACAAATAACTGCACTGTGCACCTTTATTTATTCCTCCAAATGTGCTGCCTGTGTCTCTTCTTAACACAAGTTTAACTTTTCCAGAATCTCCCATACTGTCAGTGAGGGAGTCACGCACAATGCCCCATCCGTCAACCTGAACAAAACTGTTCACTGCATTCTAATACACACAAACGCCTGCAGTTACTGTAATGTATTTAACTTTTTATACCATATTCTTGAAAATATGAATTAGGATTTGGTTTTTTCGTGTTTTGGGGATTTTTTTTTTGGGGGGGGGGGGGGGGGGGGGGGGGGGGGGTCAAATACTGTCAAATACTGTTAACATCCAACACAACCGATCTCTACCCCGATTTTAGATCCTGCAGTCCAGTGGAATTTGGTACTTAAACCCGGGGCTTTACAGGAACTATCGAAGTCATCGAGATTTTGAGGCTAAGGAAAATAAATCATAGGACACTGACTGATCATCAGAGGTGATTCACCCCTAGCAGTGCATAAGACCATTCTTTTAGTGCATGGTCATGTGATCTTGTTCAGCAAATCACGGTATTTAATTTATCCAAGCAATTTTATAATTGCATTTATTTGAGGCTGTATGGCAAAGCCTACATTATAAGTTGCTTGTCGCACTGAATTCTGCCACACTTCTTGCTACACTACAGATATTGTTTATGCACTTCAGTGCCACATAACAGCACTAGTAGGTACCACCGAAGAATGGGCTAATTCTGCGTTTCTTCCACGATCGCGGAATCGCGTTTTAATGGAGGGACTAGTTAGAGACTTATTTCTTCAAGTTCCCGAGTAGAAACTCATACAAACCTGAATGAAATAAACATACTGCAGTTTAAATAACCATTACAACTACGTAATAAAGCCCAGTTAGAAAAGGCGCTTTACATTATGCTGATGCTTAATATACTATGTACGTTTTAATACAGTCTCTTGAGTTTGAGTACATTGGTACATCTCTTTAAAACTAAATCTGTATCTTTATTCATTTTCTATTCTCTAAATTAATTTAGCTCTCCTAAGACTGTTGAATAAAAAGTAAGGATGGGAATTTTAAATAAACTCTAAAGAAGTGGTAAAATGTTGAATAATATGCTAAACGTATATATAACCGGTCACGTGACAAATGTCACCAAACGCATATGTTTTTTATGCATTCATTTTACTAATTTATCATCAGTAGTCTGTCACGTATGACTGCTCTAGTGCCACAATAAGGGTGGATATCATAAAAAGGAAGGGGTTTGGTAATTGCCTCAAAACAGCTTTTCTAATTGGAGTAACTGGGGCGGGTTTTATTCTCGGTCGATCTGGCGCTTCATTGGTGCACTGTGTGTGTTTATGCTTGTAGTAGGCATGGTATGGTATCAATTCCGTGGCGGGCTTAAATAACGTTAATGACCAGCGCTTTTTTCTGAGTTTGTTATATATTTAAAATGGCATCTCTAAACAAAGGAAGCCACGTTTGGAAGTATTTTGAGGAATGGACAAGAAAACTATAGTTTTAAAACAATGACAATGAGGCTGGAAAAAACTTTTTTTTAAAAAATTGTACTGCAGCTGTTCATATAAGAGAGAAAAAAGCTGCCATTACTACAGACTCGTGGACCCCATTCCCCAATCTTCCCATAGGTGGAAGGTTTTTTTTCACTTGAAATTGTTCTGTAAGCTTTTGGACATGTACAGTGTACAAGAGTGCTTCTGGAGTTCTATGAATCCTGTGGAAATTGATGAAAATGGTATGGGAAAAACATGTTGTACCAAGAGCATGGTGCCGAGCAGGTGTAGTCTTTATACCAAAAGAAAAGGATTCTACAAGCATCGGTCAGTTTCGTCTTATTTCCCTATTAAACACAGAAGGCAAGATTTTCTTCAGCATTACTGCACAGAGATTGTCAACCTACCTATTAAAGAACTTCTTCATTGACACTTCAGTACAAAAAGCAGGCATACTAAGTTTCAGGATGCTTAGAACACATCAGCTTAATCTGGCAACAAACTCAATCAGCAAAAAAGGAGAGGAAGGAGCTTCCTATGACATTTCTGGATATGGCTAATGCATATGGTTCAGTGCTACATGATTTTTTCAGCGTACAGATGACAATAACAAATTTTGTGAAAGCATACTTTGGAGATTTGCAAATTCGTTTTTTAACTTCAGAATTCAGCACTACATGGCAATGCCTAGAATTTGGAATAATGGCAGGATGCACCATTTCTTCACTGACTTTTACCATGGCAATGGAAGTAATTATTAGGGCATCAAAATGGGTAGTGGGAGGAGAGCGCTTGGCTTCTGGAATGCGACTATACCAATTCAAGCATACATGGATGACATGACAACAATGACTACAACAGTAGCCTGTACTAATCGGTTATTGGGCAAATTAACCAATAACATTGAATGGGCATGAATGCAATTCAAGCCCACTAAATCAAGGAGCATCTCTATAATTAAAGGTAAAGTAGTAGATAAAAGGTTCTACATTAATGGTGAGGCAATACCAACAGACGAGGATCTAAAGGACAAAGTTTGTGTGGGAGAAGTTAGACAACAAGTAGTGGAAGGGTTGAAGAGCATAGACAGCAGTGCTTTACTGGGCAAACTGAAACTCTGGTGCTTTCAGTTTGGTCTACTGCCAAGACTGCTGTGGCCACTGACTGTGTATGAGGTTTTCTTGACAACAGTTGATAAGCTGGAAGCTTTAATCAGTTCATACGTCAGGAAATGGTTGGGAGTTCCACACTGCCTCAGCAGAGTGGGACTTTATGGTAAAGGAATACTGCAGCTACCAATCTCTGCTCTAAACGAGGAGTTTAAATGTGCCAAAGTCCAACTGGAAATGACACTAGTAGATTCATGTGACAAATGCATAAGGGAGGCTGCACCTTTGTTGAAAACTGGAAGAAAATGGACGGCAAAGAAAGCTATGGAAGATGCTAAGGCTGCCCTTTGAATCGGAGATATTATGGGGAAAGTTCAGCATGGAAAAGGAGGTTGTGGTCTCATTTCAGCTCCTCCTACATGGCACAAGGCAACCCCGGCTCAGCGGAGGAAGCTGGTAGTCAATGAGGTGCAAAAGCAGGAGGAGAGGATCGGGTGTGTAAAGGCCATTTCCCAGACCAAGCAGGGAGAATGGTTGAGATGGGAGAGTGTGGAACAACGCAAGATCGGCTGGAAAGACCTATGGACAATGGAATAGAGCAGGATCAGTTTCATCAGATCAGCATATGATGTTCTCCCATCACCACAGAACCTAAACATCTGGGTGGATGAACATCCCTCATGTCCTTTGTGTTCATTACCTCCAACAATAAGGCACATTTTGACAGGATGTAAGGTGGGTCGTAGCCAAGGACGTTTTACTTGGCGCCATGACCATGTGCTGTGATGTTTGGCCTTAGCATTGGAAGACGAGCGTAACCTGACCAATAAGTTGCCACCAGTTCCATCAAAAGACAATATTCCTCTGTCCAGGAGAGCAACCACCAAGAACAGGTGTTAAAACCAAGCCTCAGCCAGGACAACGGGAAGCTGCTAGAGACTGGAAGATGCTGGCAGATGTTGGTCAACAGCTTATTTTTCCACCTGAGATTGCCACCACTAACCTTCGACCAGACATTGTGTTGTGGTCTGGATCAGCACGCCTTGTTCATCTGGTAGAGTTAACAGTGGCATGGGAAGATGGTGGATGAGGCGTATGAGAGGAAGAAACTTCGGTATGCTCAGCTAGCTCCTGAAGCGGAACAGCAAGGATGGAGAGTCCGACTTTACCCAGTGGAGGTGGGTTGTCGAGGATTTGTGGCACACTCTACAACCCGGTTTCTCAGAGATGTCGGGTTCAGTGGCCAAGAGTTGCGTCACACAATGAAGAACTTATCTGAAGCAACAGAAAAGAGCAGCAACTGGCTGTGGTTGAGACAGAAAAATTCTGGATGGGGATCTCAAGAACAATAGAAAGAAAGCAATGCTGATGCACAGGTAATTAAGCTGGGCTGAGCTGAGTGGGGGATGGAGGGGGGTGATGCTGGGATGCCAGAATCACTGTTGAGCCCTCTTGAGGTGTCGTGGGCTAGTCAACGAAACACAGAGGATGGAAGGTGCCCACTTGAAGACCCCAGAGATGTACCCTACTTAGCTCAATCCAGACAGTTGTCATGCTGATGTGCTGGAGAGACCACACTGGGTTGATCCCTGGAACCAGCATCGCAGCTGTTGTGTATGCTGATGCGCTAGGGAGGCAAAATGAGCTGATCCCTGGAGCCAGCATTACACTTCAGCAATCAACACCAGACAGAAGGATATCTACATCATCAGATGGAAAACAACACAAATGGATGGAGATGCAGATGGATCACATTAGTTTACTTAGTCTTAGTTGGTGCTTATCTTGGCGAGAGCCCAGTTCAAATCAGCATGAAGTTCAACTCTCATGTAATGGAAATCACTGCACAAGAAGGCAAACATATGAATTACTTAATATATTACTTGATTGTGTGTTAATTTGGCATTAAAAATATGACATGTCAATATTTGGGAGGTTTATGTTCACTAGGACAGTACGTAGAGGAGAGTAGCATTTGATTCGAGTACTCGGAAATTGTAATGCACAAGTACTCATCTCCAGCAACACAATAGATCTCTAAAATCCTACCGCTACTATCAAAGACCGCAAACTTTTAAATCTCTGAGGCAGACTTTTTAATATCAGTGTGGAAGAGCAAAGCTCTGCCCTTTTTAAATTGGCAGGGATGGGGTTAACTTCTCCTACCTGCCTTGGTTCATTGTGTTCAGGTGGCTGGGGTTGATTAAATGATTAGTTTAATTAACGATCAATCAGCGCCCAGCCACCTGACATAAAAGGAGGCCTCTGCTTCTCATTTGGAGAGAGGGAGCTGAGGAAGCAGGTTGGTTTTTTTTTTGGTTGTTTGGAAAGTTTGAATCCAGTGAAGGCATTGCCCAGCCTGGAAATTGTTATTTTTGTAAATTTTGCTTTTTGTCTTTCTTTGTGTTTAAATTGCTTTGTTTTGGCCCTTGTGCCCTTTCATTTTTGTGTTTATTTATAATAAAATAGTTATTTTTTTGAACTGCAGTCTGTCTCTGGGCCTCTTTCCACTCGCCAGCCTGCCACAATCAGTCACAGTGCTCTTCAAAATCCCCAAATATTGTGCTATTTTATCCCTGATAATTACCTTTTCCAGAAGTGAAAGCATTTCCAACTTTTCTTCAATTGTAAGCACAACTCGCTTTCGCTCTGTACAGTGGGTGACGTTTGTCTCTTTTTATTTATTTATTTTTTTTAAACCATATAATTTTAGGCAAAGTTACTTCTAACAAAAAACAAAAAACAAAAAAAGTAACAAGTTCCTGTTTTGTTGTTGTTCAAAATGTATATCGTTATATCTTAACTAGCAACTTTAAATACAACCATAAATATAAACATTTCAATATATACTTTGATGCGTAGGTGTTTTTTTTTTTTTTTACTTTGCAGTTAAGTCTTTGTGATGTTAAAACATTATTTGCTCATTTAGGGTTTATTTGCTTAGAAAACACTAACCAGTGCTGTCAGTATCAGAATGTAATATAAATAGTGTGTATGTAGATATGGTTTAAAGGTTTAAACGTTGACATTGCAAAGAGTTTAAAAGTTCATAAACATTTACCAAAAAGCACATAATATATTCCTGTGCGAAACCTGCGATCAGCTGAAGCTGGGCTGTAAAGAGTCCCAAAAACTAGGCTCTGGTCTACGAGAGATAGGGCATTTTGCTGTTATGCACCCAAGTTATGGAATGCCCTTCCACAGACAATGAAGGATTGATAAATGTTGATATTTGTAAAAGTCACTTAAAGACGTGTCTTTTTAAATTGGCATATCAGCCTATGTAGGAGATCCTGCTTTTATGAATTGGTATAGTATAATAATAATATTATTATTATTATTATTATTATTATTATTATTATTATTATTATTATTATTAAGCTACACACTCCTGCCTATACTATAATGGGATCGTACATTCCCCTAAACTAAACCAGATGCCCTGGTTAAAACTTGGTGACTTTTAAACAATTAAACTTTGTCCGAGCACTTCTAGCTTCGTAGCCGATTACATGCAATTCTTTCTCTCCCTCTCTCTGACAAATGTCTCTGGCTGGAAAAATAATACAGTGGTGTTTCACGGTTCCTTTTAAAAGGTCAGGCACTCGTTGAGACACACGCTGACGACTGTGTGTATATTTAGGGTCAGGATTGTTTAACCTATGTAGTAACATGCTGAGGAACGCAAAGCCAGCAGTGACTGTGTGTATATCCAGGGTTGGGATTTTGGTGAATAGATATAGGAGTGAGTTAGGGATTTTAGAAATGTATACATATGTATTAGTGGAAGTTGTTTTGATACTGTACTTTATTTTGCCTTTTTGTACGCTTGTACCTATGTTCTTCGTGAGCTACCATTGTTGTATGTAAATAAAACCTGCACGCCAGCGGGCGTGTCAATAAAAACCCCCTGTCTTGCTCCAGTCTGTCTCCTGTCAATCAGCGAATACCCACACCTCTAGTTCACTCTTTTACAATAACATTAAGACAGAACTGTTCACAAAGCTCTTTCAGGGACGCCGAAGCTCAATCACATAAAAGAATACCAGCATCAATTGTGTTCATCAGGTGTGTGATAAGGTGTCTGTTTGCATTCGGCACACATTCCAGTAAGCAGCACTGTTCAGCAAGAGGATTATATGCAAATTATCTGTTTCTATTGATGAAAGACGATAATGGGTTATTATGTAAAACTGGTGTTAGGATCATCTGCAAAGAGCTAGCAGATTGCAGAATACCCGCATGGTGACATTTTTTCCTCACTTTCAGCATCTACAGTCAGTAAATATTTTCTCCGCAGCCTCAAAGATATATGTTATCTAGCCTGCTGAATGAATAATTGACCAAAGTAGGCTATAAATTCCAATAAATAGTTTACAAGTGCAGGGCTTGTATTGTAGTTGCCCAACTGACTGTAAATTACAGTGGCAACAAATATTATTTGACTAGCATTAACAAATGAAACACATTCGTGTAAACAGCCACTCTGGAGAAATTGAGGCTTTAGCAAGCCTTATGGAATCAGCCACTGAGGGCTACATTTGTGAAGAAATAAAAGCATGTAGATTGGGGTAAATTATTTTAGAGAGGTAGAGAAAGACAGGTGAATTGAAAGATTTATGAGAAAAGGTTGCTAAAATGCCACTGTAAGTTACGTTGTCCATAGATACAGAAGTGCTTTGCATGAAGATGCTTCCACCACTGGAGATGCTAGAATAACACATTATAAGGAAAGATATTCTCAGCCCAATTAAAGATTTAATGAGTTTATTCTGTTGCATTCACTTCACGCTTAGACTTGGACCGAGCCAGGACCTGGAATCTACAGAGAAAGTATATGTAAGAATGTTTATTTGTCCATATATAATGATAGAGAGGTAGATTTATGTATGTAAGCATCCTCATTTCTCATGTCAACCCCTGTTCCTCAAAGTAAAATTATTTAGATTGGATGTTTTTACCGCACCCAACAGAATTGTTGATTTGACACCGGATTGCGTCCAGATTTCGTAGAAGCAGGAATCAAACCTCATATTTATGCCTCAAAGGAATGTTTGTTTGTTTGAGGAACTATTCAAACAATAGGCTGTTCAATGTGCATTGTCAACTGTAAACACAATATTAAATCAAACTTTAGATTTTTTTTTTTTTTTTTTTTTTTTTTTTTAGAGAAATCAAAGCGTGGTGCAGAATTCTAAACCTTCCATTTTAATTATCTATATGGATATGCTCCAGGAAAATTCAGAAATTGTGGACACCCCTGAACAATGTTGAATGCTCTAAACAGTGAGTAACAAAAATTATATTTGCTAAATCAAGAGACACACAATCAGCTTTAGAAGCTGTACAAAACAATCCAAAGGACAACAATGGCTTGAATGCTATGTGCGTTGCTCTTGAACACTGTAAAATACTCCTTGAAGATGAGGATCTTTTGATGTACTGATGTTGTGCACACCTGCTGATTACGGGTCATGTGACAGGAATTTCAGTGAAACATTAACACAGCATTGTAGCTCAAGAGATGAAAGGCTCAATCTAAAGTTTAATTTCATAAACATTTTGCCTAGACAATGTTGACAATGACTGATTCAAGACTTTTCTTGTAATCTAACATTTGGTTACTTGTGAAGTACAGACGCCTTTATTATGATCAGTTAGATTTATATTTAGTAACATTTCAACACAGCTGACCTAGCTTGATTTGCATTGACCAAGATAGCACTTGCTTGGGTGAAGATAACTTTAGTAAAGTTTTAGTTCACTTTTGCTTCCCCATTTTGATTCCTCATGCTTCTATATTTTGTTACTGTGGAAACATGACCCCAATTAGCACTAATCCTGGACTGCATAATGTTAAGTAATGTAGTCCACCAACAGTGCTAATCAGGGTCTGAGAAACTGGTCAATATGAGTCATACAAAATTGACTGTTCTTCCAAATATTTTCCCATGGCTAACATCTCAAAGCAATGACTTCCAGTTATAATACATAAAAACATTAAACAAGATGACCCTAGAAGAGACTGTAAACAGAGTTCATATAACAATTCAATCTACACAATACATAGAACAGAGGAAATGTAAGGGTACAATTTTAACAGATTAAGTTACAGAAAGGCTCTTTCAGTGCTTACATTTGTTGCAGTAAATGGCTCTATGCAGTCCCCAAATGCCATTAGTTATAGGTTCAGTCACTGACAAAGTCTGACACATTGATTTTGCTCATATACAGGTGATAACACTCACTGCGGTCTACATACCCCCATGTGATGTATGCCTACTATTAGTATTAGTAGGTAACTGGGAATGGTACAATAAGGCATAAACTGAATGGAATGCAATTTAATTGCAACTGTCAACACTGATATAGTACAGTAACATTTGCTGTAAATAGCAAATAAAACATCCAAATATTATGTCAGCACCAATACTTGCAGTTCAGAAGTGACTTTTTCACTCTGATAACTGTAACACAACTTGAGAGTAAGAATACATATTTTTGCCTAATAATTGCTTCAAAACAACTTGTAAATATGTTGTCATCTAGCAATGTTGTCAGATAAATGGCAAGGCACTAATATGCTCCAAACCTGTGGAGGACAACAGGTTTTCTACATATCCCACACGTGTCCATAGCTGTTCCCGTCATGTACACACTTCTGCAGATATGCAGCCAAGTAATTTACTAGCACAAGGAGTGTTAATTAGGCATCTAATCAACATCTACTAATGGATTCATCACTGGATAGCAGCTCCCTAATAGGGTGACATATTTGTTGTGTTGGCTTTGCAGTGTTATTAAGAAAATAAGAAAACAATATAGTTAACAATACAGTAATATCAAGGATGATAATATTTATTAAAAAAGATATAAATATATACCTTAAACTACAACTTTAGGGTATGGACTCATTTAGGGGACTTTAATCCCTCCCAAGTTTATGTAGGGAGAAGGTTCTGGAACATGACCTCTCTTTCAGTGGGGGCAGCGCTTGGCTACCTTTTGTTTATTAGCTTTATTTTTGTACAGTGTTTGTTTTTGCCTCATTGTATACATTCATGTACTGCTTTGTATATATCCTCCTGCACTAGGGCTACCATTGCTGGTACCCTACTGGTGACAACCAATCACTGTAACAGCCTGTGCTATTAATAAAACCTGGACGCCTGAGCGCCATTTCAATGCCAATCCCTCTGTGTCTCTCTCGTTCTCTCAGTGGATTCCCTCACTGTAACAGTACACCCCTGTTACAGATGGTAACAATCTTTCTAACTGATTCTGGGTTATGTTGCTCTATTATTGATGGTAACAATCTGTCTAACTGATTCTGGGTTATGTTGCTCTATTACTAAGTTATTGTAACAAATAAAAATAAAACTAATTATTTCCTTTACCTGGCTTTGTTCTATTTGAGTTTGTCTGGAGAACCCTATGGGCCATGACTGAATACCCTTGCTCATGCCTTTCAAATCATGTGACAACCTGACCATACTGGATAAGGAGCTCAAAGAGCTGTGAGGTCATACTGTCACATGATTTGAATAAGGAAGGGAGCAGTTAGGATTCTCCAGACAAGTTCAAAGCCATGGAAAGTCAAATTTATTGATGATGACTCCATTTGCAATTTGGAGCAACAAAATATTGCAAACACTCTAAAATAACAAGAATTACAATAAGTATTATTATTGCATTTTGTAATAATAATAGGAGGGCAGTAAACAAGAGACATTAATATGGAGTTAAAGGGTGGCAGTATTAGATGTGCCACTATTTAAATAATCAAAATAGACCCCCATTTCAAAATACTGAATGAAACAGTATATGCTCAGACTTCTCCAAATAAGGACCATGCATAGTCCTAGCCCATATGGTGTCTACATTTATATATCTATGAAATCTGTTTTATCATCTGTAGAACCCTCTGTGCCATGAGGGCCGACTAAGGGGAGAGTAATCTCCAGTGCACTGCCTATAGATAACACTATGTAACACAATTTTTGTTCCTGTGTAGTAAGTGTTATTTCCTAATTGCTTATGCCTCAAAAGTATAGAAAATGGCTATTATTCCCCACAAACTTTGCTTTTGTGACCAGGACAGTGATATTTTGAAATATCGCTATTTCCAATGGGAAAACGGGCAAATGTGTGTCTTTTCGGTCGCATAAAGTCAGAAAAAAACAACATATGAATCCAAATTAACATGTATTTATACTAAAGTAATACAAAAATGACTACAAAAGATTTAGAAGGGAGTAGTTTTTTGAGATTTACGATTATACAGTATTATTCATTGTCATCCCTTTTTTTTTTATCTAATGTTAGCCACGATGCAGACCAATATGTAGGTTCATGTAGGTAGACTTTATTGTGATTGTTTATAAATATGGCCCATCCTCCTGAATACTTTTCCATTTTTATATTTTATTTTAAACCTTTTAAAGACAAAACCAATGCCAACCAGTATAATGTATGTGATGAATGGAAAAAAAGTGAAGGGGCAAACATATATACAATGGTTTGCAGAAGTGTTGACCCCCTACCAATAATGTCAAATTTTGTTGAATTACAAATCAAGTGTGCACAGTTTTTCAAACAAACTTTTTTTTTTTTATTCAAAGCTGTATTGGTTCAACTGAACACTGTTATAGGAGAAGGAGGGTTAAATGTCAGCAAATCTTACACAAAATGTAAAAATTAAAATCTACTGGTTGCATAAGTATTCAGCCCCTTAAGTCAGTACTTGGTAGAAGCACCTTTTGCAGCAATTACTACTATGAATCTTTTTGGATAGGTCTCTACTAGCTTTGCACAGTAGAATGGTGACATTTTTGCACATTCTTCATGGGAAAATTGCTCCAGTTCTGATAAGTTTGTTGGGGATTGTTGATGGACTGCAATCTTCAAGTCTTTTTCGATTGGATTCAAGTCAGGACTTTGACTGGGCCACTCAGGAACATTAATTCTCTTCTTGTTCAACCACTCCAGTGTGGCTTTGGCTTTGTTCTTCGGGTCACTGTCCTTCTGAAATGTGAATTTTTTCCCCGGTTTCAGAGTCTTGGCTGACACAAACAGGTTTTCCTCAAGAATTCGCCTGTACTTTGCACAATGCATTCTATCCTGACAAGATTCCCAGTCCCTGCTGAAGAGAAGCATCCCCATAACATGATGCTGCCACCACCATGCTTGACAGTTGGGATGGTGTTGACTGGGTGATGTGCAGTGTTGGGCTTGCGCCAGATGTAACGCTTGGAATTTAGACCGGTTTAATTTTTGGCTCGTCTCACCACAAAACCTTTTTCCACATGTCTGCAATATCATCTACGTGCTTTAAGATGAGGCTTTTTTAGTAATGGCTTCTTTCTTTCCACCCGTCCATACAGGCCAGCTTTGTTTAAGGACTGGCTTATTGTTGATGTGTGAACATTGACTCCCGTCTCAGACACAGAACTTTGCAGATTTCTCAAGGTCATTGTTGGCTTCAGAGTGACATCCCGAACCAGTTTCCTGCTTGCCTGGCTGCTCAGTTTGGGAGGGCGACCTGATCTGCATAGTGTCTGAGTGGTATGATGCATCTTCCACTTCTTAATGATGAACTTCACTGTGCTGAGAGGGATAATCAGCGCCTTTTGAACATTTCTTGTACCCTTCTCGTGCTCTGTGCCTTTCTACCACTTTATCCCTGACTTGTTTCGAAAGATCTTTGGTCTTCATGGTTGCTTTGTTGGATCACTATGTGACTTGCCTCATGAAACCACTTTGAGTACACACAGGCTGAAACTATTTAACTAACTGTGTGACCTAAATTGCACCTGAGCTTATTTAGGGCTGTAATAGCAAAGGGGTTGAATACTTATGCAACTGAGTTTAATATGTTTTTCTCTGTATATCTTACTTATTTATATTCTATATGCATTTTTTTTACTTTATCAATGTGGAGTAGTTTGTGTAGATTCTACATGTAAAGTCTAATTTGAAAGCGTCATGGAGTATGCTCAGGTGCCAACAAAAATGTGAAAACTTTGCAGGGGGAGAATACTTCTAAAAACCACTATATATATATATATGTATATATATATATCTATATATATATATATATATATATATATATATATATATATATATATATATAGTTGTTAAACCCCGGGGGATCAGATGGTGTCGCAAGGGACGCTTTATAGACTGAAATAATTCAGCCTACACTCTATACCACACCAAGGTAAAGCACTAGGCTTTTCCTTAATCATTATAGCAACTGTGATATACAACTGACTTTTCCAAAAGCCAAATGTATATTAAATGTATTTCAAATGTTTCTATTATGCTCCTTATTGAATGGCCTACTGCATCTTGTTCATCTGTTGCAAACACTGAGGGGAATATATCTAGGTATTCTCTGTGGGATAAAAGGACAATGGAATTCCTACAGCTCCCACAGTATATGTATTTGATGAGTTCTCTCACGCAGCTTAAATTCAGCAATCAATCACTGTCAGCCAAGCAGCATATCCACATGGGAAAAAATCAAAATAAATATTGTATAGGTTATCACATGCTGCCCAGTGCATTTTCAGTATTTTTTTAAAACCACTAGGACGAAGTCAATCTGGAATTCAACAAGAATAATTATGGGCAATTTCTCACACGCTCTGTCACAAAATATATATATTTTTTTATGTTACTTGAATTCTTAATCAGGTGTAATTTATTTATTAGGAAATGAAATGCTGCCAAGGGTGCTCTCATTAGTGTGGTTCTAAACCGACACACTCATGTGGTTGTCTGTTTTATGGCTGGAGACCAAAAGGTCACACAGGGGCAGGCATGCACCAGCACTAACATTAGAAATATATAGTAGTTACCAGATACAAAGTGTTTTTAACTCTCTGATAAATACGTTGATGCGCACAGACAGGCATTCCTTATAGTATAAAATAACTTAATGTTTATAGAAATGAAACTAAAGAAAGGAAATTAAAGATGTCTAGTTTGAAAGAAATATGATCATTTGTGTTTTTGTTTTGTCTATGATAAAAAACATAGTAGAATAAGCATTCTCAGCAAAGGGAACCACATTTAACGTTCTTCACTGCACACTAAAAGCTTCATGCGTGGGTCTTGGAGGCCAGCATAATGCTTTAGTCCCCTAAGCATCTGAACTCGGACACCATTACCTGTCAACCAAGACACATACTTTACTCCCTAAAGATGCATTTTCCCATGAGCCTGGAAACAGTGGAGGCAGTGATGATGAGGCTTCTCCCATATTTAAAGCTGAGCATGCCATGGTGGGTTTGTTTTTACACTGTGAATTCAGCTGTCAAAAGTACAAGCCAGCTATCTCCTCGCCCACTAGTTGCTTGCATTAAAATATTCAGATACCTGCTTTATCGATACTAGATTATGACCGCTTGACTGATAATCCATGAATATCAGATCGTAACTTTCAACTTGTCAAGAACTGGTAGAACTTATAAAAATGCTAATTCAAGAAGTCAAACGGTTTTCCCTGAAAATGTATGATTGAGTGAAGCTCTTGATTATTATTATTTTTTTTTTTTAAAGACCACAAATTCATGAATTAATTGAAACATCAAAGGAATAGCAGCAAATGTGTTGGGAGTCATTATTTTAAAGTGGAACTGCTTTTTCCAGACAGACAGAGAGTGATTGAATAACTCAATACGCACAGGTAGATTTTTTATTTTCATAACCAAAAGGCCATAGATTTTATATCAATTGAATTTTCTAATCTCTGGTATGCGTACTCTAGTTACATTCTTCAGTTACTTGCCCAAATATAGAATCCAGATATTTATCTGGTGCACATGCACAGCATAAAAGTCATGTGTGAAGAGAGGGCATGGAAGTCTGAAAAACTAGACAAAAGTAATGACAGTACAGTTACAGATCCAACTGATTAACTACAAATATTAAGCAATTGGATTTTTTTTTTCCAATGCAATTTTTTAAAACACCTTTTTAAATGGTGCTATTATTAGCACCTTAGGTCTGTGCAGAGCAGATTATAAATATTATTTTCATCAACATTTTCTGTAGAGTGCTCCCTTGTTATAACGCCAGCTGTGGGGCAAGTTTCAAAGTACTGTAAACAGCATGAAAGATTGTTTGCCAAAATTTAAGCTGTTATGTTCTTCTTTTAAGTTGCTAATGGAGGTACTGTATGAATGATCTAAAAAAAAAAAAAAAAAAACTATAGTAAAAAAAAAAAAAAAAACTATAGTAAAAAGTACCGGGGTCAACTCTCCTTGCCATCAAGAAGCTTGCATTGTTCTTTTGAAGTTTGAAACTACCGTGAGTCTCTATACAGCTCCAAGAGTTTAGCTGTTTTCACCATGTTGCAGCAGCAAAATTAAATCATTTAGAATTATTATCTGTACCAGTACCAAAAGTATGAAACTTTCTTACATCAAATGTGAAAAAAATATATAAATACCTCTTACACACAATGAGATAAAAGTCGTCAAACTAAGGTAAAATTGTTGTTGTTCTTCTTCTGTTCCTCCTCCTCTTCCATTGCTTACTGTTTAGTTTTTTAAGTGTAGTGACTTTTCAAACAGAAAAGTTAAATAACTGGATCTCTACCAATCATGTGAGTCCACATGTTGGTCAACAGCAAAATAAACCATGGAATGCAATCAGTTTGATATCCACACCATTTATATTAAACAATTTATTTAAAACAACACATATTACACAAAAAAATAATAAACTGAAATTACCATTATATTAACTTGCAAATTATATCTTTAAGAGCACACAGCCTTGCTTGTCCGTGCCTGAAGGTTCTGCTCGATTCTAGAAATGCTCTATTTCCTGTTTGAAAATATCTATTTTCCTGTTTGGTAGACACCATAGAATGGAACTATACACAAGAGTGGCATGTAGCTTCCTTGTCTCAATATCTGATCTCTGTTAAATTGTAGTTCCTCATTTAATTAAAAATAAAGGAATTATTTATTAGGTAGCTATAAATAAATAACTTTAAAAAATGCATAGAGGAATAAATATATTTATAAATAAATATTTTTTTTTAAATAAATGTAGAAATGAATGTGTGTATTATAAATGTATTAATAAATAACAAGCCAGAAAAATGTCATATTAATTGATTTGGCTGATGCTTTTATCCAGAGCAATTGACATTTGTATACCTATACAATGTAAAACAAAAAATAAAATAAAATAATAAATTATACACGTTCTGTAATCACAGAAGAGTGAACAGTCATTTACAGTCACCTCATCACCAATCTCGTGACACGAGTCACTGACCTTTCCATTTTCAACACTCAAGGTAGGGTCCGTGCCCTGATGATTGTGTGACGACGAAATGGATCTAATCCAGGTCATTTGGATTTGTACGACGTGGTGTAGTGAAGGTATATGCATCTAACAGCATTGTCTTAGATTGGTCCAGTAAAGAAACAATCTGTATAAACGAGTAACTGTATGTAAAAAAAAATAACGTCACAAATGTAAGTTGACCTGGATAAGAGTGTCTGCTAACAAATATAATAATTTTCAGGCCTGGTCAGTATATGATGGGAGACTGCCTGGCATTACTAGGTACTTGAAACATTTCTTTGGAGTTTTACTCAGTGGTGTAGTTGAAGGTATATGCAGGTAAACAGCATTTACCCACTCTGAATTTGGGCAAAATATTGTTTACCCACTTGTCATATGGGATACAGAGTTTACTCCTACTCTCCTGTGATGTGCAAATCCTGTATTAGAAACAACATATTTTAACGGCGGGTGTCTGTGTTGTGTGCAGAGAATGTGAGCGGAGCGAAGCGGTGACAATTCTGCTCATGCTAATATCCTCTGCTCTGCTTCGCTCTTTCTTTGCTCCGCTCGGTTCTTTCATTCTGCCCCACTCCTTGCGATTCCCGCTCTGTTCCCCCACTCCACACAAATGCTATTTATATATATATATATATATATATATATATATATATATATATATATATATACTATATGTTAATGTCGTAGAGGTCCATTAGATCTCCAGGCCATTTTAATAAAACATAATCTTTTTTTTTAAACTACAGTACTAGTTCTTAACACAACAGTAGGTCTACTAGTAACATTTTATCATCTTTTTTCCATCTGTATGAAACATACTGTACATGATTATTTTTGGGGAACAGTTTATACTTAAAAAAAATAAATAAATAAAAAACTTAGTTTCAAAACACTCAAACAACAGTTGCATAAAAACAAAAAAAATGTGCAATTTATATATTTATTTATTTTTACTGTACTGGTCATTTGAACTTTACTGTTTGTGGCATGACTGTAAGCCTGCTGAATACTATCCCCCACTGAACGATGCCATCTATTTATTTCACAAAGTAATTTAAGTTCAACTGCTTTCTTTAACCAGTTAAAAAAAAAAAAAAAAAAACATTGAATATGTACAGGTAAACACGTCCATTTTAGTGTTTTTTTTTTTTTTTTTTAAACAAAAAAGTAAAAAGAAAAAATATTCTGCTGTTTACAAAACTGATGCTTTAGTATAAGTACAAACCTCTTACTGTACTTTTAAATTTTTTTTAACATTTATTTTTTCAGGTTAACCAAATCGACCCGTTCCATCAAGCTAAGCCATCTGCTTGTACTCATTAGAATGTCTCCAATTATTCTTCAATTAACAGTATATGTGTCACTTAGGCAAGAAAACACCTGCGATGTCTTGCTAACATTTTTATTTTCAGACTGTTTTCTTTTGCTCTGGTGTTAAATCTTAAATGTAGGGTTGACTCGCCATTTTGTATTTTCTGTTTTACTTTGGGAGCGGTAGTGTTGATGGCACTGGTATGAACGTGCAGTTAACAAACGAATTAGAAAACCGAGTAAAAGGTTAACTGCATAACTTTGTTGTTTTAATTGGCCATGATTATTTCGCTGGCGCTACAATGAGGGAAACTACAATGCTTATATTTACTTTTGCTTGGCTTGGGAAGTTGGCAGGTGGTGGACAGCGGGATGGCAGTATAAAGGATACAAATAGCACTGTTCCCTTTCAATTTCGAAATGTCAACCATTAAAAGTTGGGAAATGACCCTCAAGTCACATGACGTGAGCACATATTTAAAAAGCTGCCTGACAGACCTGGAGTGACCACTTGTCTGTTGCATTCTGGAACAAGACGCTACATCACAGCAACCTTCGCCATTTGATTCCTCACTCCAACCTAAGCAGACATGTCTTCACTTGTCCCATTTTCGTGACAATCTCTTTTTCTTCGGAGTCTGCTTTTAGTAATAAGTTTTTAGTTTTGCTGGCTGAAAAGCGGTGGCTGCTGTTTTCCAGCCTCGCCCATTTTGGATTTTGTCCTCGACAAATTGTTTTGTGTCTCGGTTTCTGGTCTGCGCGTTGTGCCAAACCAAATTGTGTTTTTGTTTTTGGGCTTTTCTTTTCCTTAAAAAAACACAAAAAAAACCAGCCATCGTTGTTGGAGTGTCTTGTCAATTTGACAGCTCCCCCTGCACCCATTCAGCTCCAGTACTGGTCCTTCCTCTCCCTCAGGCTCAGCTGATTGAGGAGGAGTAGGATGATGTGGTGTCCCTGGCCTCCTTCATGGAGGAAGGCGAATTCGAAGGGGGAACAGAGGACCCCTCCTGTTTAGAGGGATCCCCGTCTGAGATCTATATGGCTCCTAGCAGTCCGATGGTGGACGAGCTAGCAGCCCTTGTGAGCAGAGCTGCTTCCCGGGTCCAGATCCCTGGGACTGAGGAGACCCAGGTCCACTGATCGGTTTTTGAAACCTCAATGTCGAAAACACAGTGCTGTAAGCACCTCCTGCATTTTGTGGAGGAGTTGCAGTCTTTGTGGGGCAGCCCAGCATCAGTGCCCACTTGCTCCAGACAGGTGCAAGCATCG
The DNA here is from genome assembly GCF_017654505.1 of Polyodon spathula. Taxonomy (NCBI): domain Eukaryota; kingdom Metazoa; phylum Chordata; class Actinopteri; order Acipenseriformes; family Polyodontidae; genus Polyodon; species Polyodon spathula. The sequence goes on along the minus strand of NC_054538.1, from coordinate 59,145,017 downwards.
TATGCCCTCCAGGGTGTGGAGAAGCTGAGGCTCCATCATTTCCCGCCTGTTGATTCCGCGGTGGCTGCCTTAGTGCAGACACCGACCATTTCAACTCTGAAACCATGAATTCTCCTGCCCACATCAACAGTGTAAGGTCACTGAGATGTACTTGAAAATGGCATACAGTGTGGGGGCACTGTTAGCAAACGCCGCTGGCCTACTGACTGTGTACCAATCACAGCTGCTACAGGACCTGTCTGCCCAGCCTTCTCATATTACTAATGAGCTGAGGCTGGTGAATGACCAAAGCAGTAAAAGCAGTGCCCGGCAGAGACCCCAGCAGCGCCTTCAACAGAGGCAGCACCAGCCGAACACAGCCCAGCAGGCTCAGCAACAACAGCAGCAGCTGCTCTGATGGGCTGCGGCCGCAGGCCCTGCATCTATTCAGCCAGCACCACCTTCTGGCCTGGAGGTAATGCACTGCTGACGTGTGGGTGTTCACAACCATCCACTACAGCTGCTCACTCCAGTTTCGAGCCGGACCTCCTCCATTCCAAGGGCTCGCGAACACTTTGGTATCTGACCCCGCACAGGCCTCTGTCCTCATGCAAGAATTGGACAATTTACGCACAAAGCGTGCAATTCGCCTTGAAGAACCCCCATGTCAACAGGATGGTTTTACTTAAGGTATTTTCTGATACCAAAAACGGGATGGCGGGCTCCGTCCCATTTTTGTTCTCAGAGGCCTGAACATATTCCTGAAGGAGAGGAAGTTCAAGATGCTAACTACCAGTCACATTCTCCAGTCCACCTGGACTGGTTTTCGACCGTAGACCTCGGGACACTTATTTCCAAGACCCGGCCACAGAAAGTACCTCCACTTCACCTTTACTAGTGCGCATGGACAATACCACTGTCGTGGCATATGTCAATTGCCCAGGAGGGGAGGGTGGAGGGGGCCTACAGTCCCCGGGATTGCACCAAGCCACGTTCCAGTTGCTCATCTGGGCACAACTGCTTTTTCTGTCTCTTGGGGCAGTCCACCTGCCGGGGGTTTCGAACCAGGCAGCAGACCTGCTGTTGAGGCAGGCTCCTCAGCATGCCGGGTGACATCTACATCCCCTGGTGGCAGCCATGATTTGGCACAGGTTCAGCAGCACGGCAGTCGACCTGTTTGCCTCAGGAGTCCACACATTGCCCTATATGGATCTTGATTCAGAGAGGCGGGGGCCCTCTGGGAATCAATGCCCTTGCCCACATCTGGCCTCAGGGCTAACTGAATGCCTCCCCCCCTCTAGCATTGACCCTGTCCTTCCTGGAGAAGGTACGGAATGAAGGCATGAGGGTACTCCTGGTTGCGCCGCACTGGCCCAGGAGGATATGGTTTGCCACTCTGAGCCAGCTCATTTTTTGGCAATGCAGTTTTTAAAAGGGGCTAGGTGACTCCGCTGTCCCCTTAAACCTATGGTTCCTTCCTGGCATCTGGACTTGGTTCTAGAGTCTCTTGCAGGCTCGAACGGAGCCTTTGTATTCAGTGCACCCTAAATACTTGTCTTTTAAGAAAGCCTTTCTCCTGGACGTCACAGCCAACATGTCAGTGTGTTACAGGCCCTTCCCATAGAGGGTTCCTGTTTGCGCTTTGCCAGTAGCGGTGCTAACGTTACTTTACGCACTAACCCGGCTTTTCAGCCTCAGGTTGTTTCAGTTTCACTTGAACCAGTCGGTGGAATTGAAGGCTTTCCACCCACCCCCCTTCTCCTCTTAAGCAGTTCAGACACTTAATACACTCTGCCCTGTCAGGGCGCTGAGGTGTTACATTAATAGGTCTCAATCATGGCGACAGACAACCCAGTTATTGGTGTGTTATGGGTCGCGTACTCAAAGTTAGGCACTTTCCAAGCAGCAGTTGTAGCATTGGATAGTGGATACAATCCGGCTGGCTTATGAGCTGGCTAACCTACCCTCTCCAAGTGGTGTTACAGCTCACTCCACCAGAGGGACTATGACGTCTTTGGCAGTGTTTCTTGGGGCATCCCTACCTGTCATATGGAACGGTGCCGCATGGACCACACCGCACATGTTTATAAGGTTTTACCGGCTGAATGTGGCTACTTCAGCGGTGCCTTCTGTGGGGTCCAAAGTCCTTGATGCAGATTGCCCTCTTGCAGAGCAGTGAGTGCTTTGGCTCACTGCAACAGCTTGGGTATACATTTCCCAACTCGTACTTGTTGACATTTTGAGATTGAAAGGGAACGTTAGGTTACTTACTGTAACCCTGGTTGCCTGAAAAATAAATGTCAACCATTATATTTGCGAGGTTGCTAGATCACCTTCATTGCCATACAGAATAAAATGATGAAGGTTGCTGTGTGGCATAGCATCTTGTTCCAGAATGCAACAGACACGTAGTTACACCGGGCCAATCAGGCAGCTTTTTGAATATGTGCTCAAGTCATTTGACACGAGGGACATTTCCCAACTCGTAATGGTTGACATTTCTTTTTCAGGGAACCAGGGTTACAGTAAGTAACCTAACGTTTTTATATTGGTGACATTTGTTCAGAGAGAACAGCTGGCGGTATGCGAGGGTGGCGTTGTAAAGGGGGGCGGTATAACGGGGACAACAGTATCATGTTGCTGCTGCATGAAAGTCACAGAAATACAACTCAAAAGTAACTCATAACAAACATACAGGAGAAGATTAATTTTAAAATGTGCTCCCTTTGTCCATTTTTAGTTAAAGCAAATGCTTTTTAAAAACAAGCTATATTATCCCAATATGCCTTACGCATAGCAATTTATTTGAAGGAGATAATAAGGAAAGACTCCCACTTTCATGGTAAAGGTGGTATTAATACACACTCATTACTCATGAGAGCTGAATAAAAACGGCATGGGAGAAACAAAGTTTGGATGTTTGTGAATCACAGCAGAAGCAAGAAGTGAATCAGGCACTTTATTATTTTTAACTTATATAAATGAAAAACTATTTGAAAATCCACAACAGCCTATAAACGTTTCTGCAATATCAAGGTGTTTCAACAGTCATAGAAATAAGTTGACAAATGTAATAACATCTAACTGATAAATGTTGAAAAAGCCACAAGGTTAATCCATAGCATGAAACCCAGTTAGTGAAAGAAAATCTCCCTGTATGGTGACAGTCATATTGTTTAACATGTAAAGATCTGTGGAGGTCTTGAATATGAGATGACTAATGCAAACATTAGCAAATATATTTCAATTGAACCTTTCACCAAGCAGAAATTAATGGACAGAAATGTGATGAGACGGCTTGACACAGACATTGACCAACTATAAACATTCACTTGTAGTCAAACAAATTAAAATAAATAAAAAATGTTTATGGCTCAGAGGGAAAGCACGCAACATTTTTGTTGTTAAACTGTTTCACATTAAAGTTACATCCAAAATTGTATCTCATAGCAGTTTTTTTTTTTGTGTGTGGGTGTTTTTTTAAGTTGGAAATAAAAGCCAGATGCTCTGCTAAATTCACCATTCCTTGGCTGAAGAAGCATGACTAATTCAATCAGTGAGGTAATATATACAATGTTTAAAACAAGATACTTTAAACATAATAAGCTTATTTGCCTTTACAGTGATGCCTAGAAGTTCTGTCAGCCTATGGTTTCAGATAATTAATAAATAATTTGGCTGTCTGACATTTTACAAGTTAATTACATAAATTAGCAAAACAGCAACTTAATCACAGAACAAGCATACAATGAGTTAAGAATAATATTTTTAGGGAAAAAATGTAAGAACAATACTGTCAACCATTCAGACTATATGTGACATTGCAGGTTACTAATATTGAAATACTTATGGGAATCAGTGAACAGCCTGGCTTTAATGGTGACGTTAGACGAGAAATAAACACACAGCACTGCGACTGAAATGGTGAATGAAAACGCTGCTGCGCGGTTTATTAAACACGGCAAAATAAAAGGTTTGAACAAACACAAAAACACTTTGTAAAATAAAACGGAACAGTAGCCAAAATGAACAGATGATAAACAGACAGACAAACGAATGGACGAACAGACACAAACAAGTATCGTGCTGGTTCTCCAGCACGTAGTAGCAATTGTTATTTTAAATCAAAATATATATCTCCTCTCTCTCACCCATTCTCCACTCACCAAACACACTACCCCAAGTGAGTGAAAACGTTCCTCTTTTAATCAGCTGTACCGAGACTCAATTGCTAATCAATCATTCAATTGGAATCTCTGTATACCTGTATGTGAATTGAATTAGTGCTCCCCGTGTTCTACACTAAATACCTACTTTAGTATGAACGTGGCATGATTGTGCAATCCTCGTTCCTAAATACAAACATACATTTTAAACAACATCGATGTAAAATTTGTGTACCAGCTATTAATACATCACATGGTTGATGTTATGTAACTTGTAATGTGTGGTGTGTGTTGAACGTTTGTGTGTGTTTACCCCATTGCCCCCATACCCCCCCCCCCCCCCCCCCCCCCCCCCCCCCCCCCCCCCCCCCCCCCCCCCCCCCCGCCCCCCGTGCACACGTGTATACCGGAAATTCCTCAATGGCCACCTCCCCCCTTAAAATCCCCAAAGTCTCGCTCAAAGTCCCAGGCCAAGAACAGGGACTTTAAGGGGTTCATGGGGAGCAATGTTGCCAGTAGCTAGGCTACTACTGGTAATGCTGTCAGCAGACGTGCTAACAGTAGGGCGAGTTTCTCCTCCTGCTGTACCACTGGCAGTGGAAAGGCTCCGGCCACAGTACTTCCTGCAATGAAAGTTCTGCTGTGAGAGCAGGTCTCCTGACCTCCACCATGATCTCCGGTAGCAAAACTGCTGCTGGGGTTGGTGGTCCCCAGACCTCCCCCCTAATTCGTGGCTGACAGCTCCCCTTGGTGGGGTTCCGGCCACAGTACTTCCTGCTACCATGCAGGGCTGGCAGCGACCCTGGGCAATGCGGAGCAACAGGCAACCCCGGGCGATGCGGAGCAGCAGGCAACCTTGGGAGATGATAATCCCAGCTACAGCGGGAGGTTGAGGCTGGCAGATCACTTCAGCACGGAAGCTCTGTGCTGAAACGGGCTGTGAGTTCGGTGAGTGGAGAATGGGTGTGGAGAGGACAGGAGAAAAGTGAATTAAAAAACAAAATGAAAGAGAAAGTAAATGCAACAACTGGAAGCATCAACACTGAACTTGTTTTGTGTTTAACGTTTGTCCACACTGTTTGTTTGTGTCTGTTCGTTTTGTTTGTCTCTTTATTTTGGCCAAAAGTGCCGTGTGCTGTTTTTTTTGTTTAAATCTTTAAATAAAAGATTTAAACAAAAACATACTGAGTGCTGCAGCATCTCAGTTTCAATCCCATTACTGCCTCTCTGTGTACTGCTTTCTGGCCTGCATCACCAGCTTGTTCACAGGATCACTTAAGATTCTGCTCGTCTAATCATTTTATAATAAATATTGTTGCATTCAAAGGAGGAAACAAACAGAAACTCACTATTTATCAAAGCAATGTGCATAAAAAAAATAGAGAGCACAGGAAAAGCAACAAAACCCTTTAATGTTGCCAGTTTGCATACAGATTTGAACACCATATGTAAACATGCAGTACAATTGATCACTTTTCTGAGTGATAATTAGTGTTTGCCAAGCGCAAACTCAAATTGAGATTTTGCATAAAAGCAGCAGTCAAATGTCATCTGTCTAGCTTTTGACTGCTACCTTCTATAATTGCACTAACTGATTGTTGGTCTGAAAGGGACACCTATATTCACTTTTTCCCCATAACAATAATGGTATGATAAAAAAGAAAAAAAATCTGCATAGAGGTTATTTATTATTTCTGTAATAAAACAATATTGTAACACCATAAACTCTGTAGTTTAACATTTATCCTGTGCATAGTATGCTCATTCAGCTTTAAGTTGCATCTGTATTGAACCACACACCCGGTAGGGGTGCCACCTTTTCCTCAGCCTGGGTATATCAAAACTGCAGTATATTGTAATGCAGTTTAACATACTGCCACCAGCTCACAGTGCAAATCAATAATCGTGAAGTATTGTGCTCTTGATATTTCTAGCAATCAGACTTAATAACGATTTTCATGATTTCATATAAATACATGTGAAAAATCGGTTATACAATTAAGCGTATTACACATAATAATAATAGTAATAATAATAATAATAATAATAATAATAAATAATAATAATAACAATAATAATAATAATAAACAATTTTTAATGAAATATTTATACACTTAAATGGAGATTACACTTAAGCGGGTTGGTGAATGCATTATGCTGCAATAATTATTTTACTGAACTTCAATATGAAATCACCGAACCATCATCATTTATAACATATTTAAATTCACAATAATGCAAACTGCATTCATCTACCTGTAATGTTAGGCTACTTGAAAACTGAACAGAAATTATTATCGACGTACATTACATATTGTTAATGCTGTTCTAATTTTTGCACAGCATATTTCTTTGTACAGTATTGTCTTGGCTTAACCGTTTACCTGTCAATCGGTGAAGCTGATTTTACAGGAACAAAAAAATCTAGATCCCAGTTATTGACGCTTCATAGAACAATTTTTTTACAATCACCATACAAAGTTATGATACTTTAGTCTATACCAAATATATCGTATTAGTTCTTTTAATTGCGAGTCTATTTAACAAAAAATGTTAAACGTTTATAAACAAAACATAGAAATACTGTACGTAATTAAAATTAGTACCGTATTTTTAAGCAAACTATTGAAAATGTATATTTTCTTAAGTGGTAACTGTCACAAAGATGGCTGTAGTGGGTAACGTCAGACCAGAAACAGGAACCAGGAAATAAACAACAGAGAGGTTGAGTTGGGTGGAGCTGAGCAATTGGCTTCGCTCAGCATTTAATGAGTGAACAGAACAGTAAATAAAAAGGTTGTAACAAACAAAAACATAGGACACAGCACAGACAAACAAAACGGACTACACAGACAAACACGGTGAGCTGATATTTGAACTATTAACTGTTATTATTATTATATTATTATTATTATTATTATTATTATTATTATTATAACCTTCATCTCCAATCCCGTTCTCCACTCACCGAACACACAACCCTGAGTGAATGAAAACATGTTGCTTTTATGCAGCTGTACGGAGATTCGATTGCTAAACAATCATTCAATTGGAGTCGCGGTTTTCTTATAAGGAAAAAGGAAACTTGGTCAAATCAAGTCAAAGTGTGCTCTCTCACCGGTGGTGCACAGTAGGGGTCACAAATTCCAAGTATCTGGTACTTATCATTATATCTTTCTAATTCCTGTGACTGGAGGTGAGAAGAGTGCTCTGTGGCAGTATATCCTGATGGCGTCACATGACTGCAATCCCTCAATTGGATCATGTGGATATGTTCGTTGAATAATGCTGGAGACAATGTACAATGTACAGATCAGTACTAAACAGTACATTTCTAATAAGATAGTGGAAATCCTTTAAGCTAATGTATGTCTGTGACAAGGTCTTCCTCGAGTCACGCGTGTGGGTAGCCGCTGTTCAAACATACAGAGAGACTGAGGTGGTGTTGAAACGCCGGCACAGGCGCGCAGGATTTATTAACAAAAACAGAAAACGAAAGTAAAATAAAGGCGGTCATGTGACGTTACCAGCGATGGTAACGCACAGAGGACAAATACAGCAAACTGTACAAAAAGTGCAAAATAAAACACAATACCCCAAACTATAACTCAAAAGGTGCCGTGAAAACGGCAGGCCTTGCAGCAGCCCCGATCACAGCGATCGCCATGCTTTTATACTGATGCTCCACTGAGACACGCCCACCTGCCTGCTGGAACAGCTGATTGCTTTCAGCTGCTGCTCCACGCAGACGGGTAATCGTCCCCAGCGGAGCGCCACAGCAGATAAACAATTAAATCAATTGTAACAATTAACACAAACATACAATAAACTACATATTTAATTGTCCAAGGCTTACGCTTTGCCACAATGTCAAAGAAAGGTTTGTGTTTTATGCATTTCACTTAAAACCGGACATTAGGGCACCTTGGCTTGTTAATTCCTGCCACCTGGATGCCAATTCCCAGACTGTCTGTGTCAAACCCAGACATGTGGCAACATTAATCCTCGGTATAGCATCTGCAAAGTCTACAAAACTTTTAGTAAAAGGGAGTAGGCTATATTATTTGAAAAATGTGGTATGACATATTGCATATATTTTATTAACACAGAGAAAATTGTCGTAATAAACTATGTACTTCACAGAAACCACACCTCAGTTTGTAATTGCTTGAGGTTTAAAACAATGTATTAGTTAATGTCACTTTTACAATAAGAGATTTTCTTTTCTGTCATTCTCTTGTATTGTTTGGTTGTTGATCTTTTTTTTTGTTTTCATGATAGCCGATGCTAGTGGCTGGTCTCACAATACCCCAAATCGCACTAATCTTGGACTACCTAATTTTACCTTGGGTAAGGTAGTCCAATATTGGTGTTATTGGTTGAAGGTTTCCTCCTACCAACATGTAGTTTTTTTTCCTTGTCCGAGTACGGAGCAGATCGTATTTAGTTTCTGCAGGGTGCATGGCAAGGCCAGAGAGGCGGGCTCGTGTTTTAGCTGCTTACTTTTCATTCATGCTTTTTCCTATTTTTGGGGGTAGGGGGCATTGCGCCACTGCAGTTGTTGCATTAACCATTGATCATTTCCATTTTTCCAGTCATGGTTTGGTTACTTTGTTTTTTGGGGGGAGGTGACCCTATGAGCCACTTCCTATCCGCGACACTAGGCTACATGATGTCGTCGTGTTTTCGCTAGCTGGCCAACATCGCGGATAGCTGTCAGCACCCACGGACAAGGTCTCCGGCCAAATTCATTATCATCATTAATTTGTCTGTTCAATTGCAATTTAAATCATCCACATTGCGGATTCTGCGTACTGAATTTTAAAATCTGCCACCTGACACAAATCCCAGGTTTATCTGCAACCCATCCTGATGGTCGGTAGGTTGTTAAATAGATAAAGAGAACTGTCAAATACTTGCATGGCTTTTCCTGATCTTGATTTAGTCACCAACAGACAGACTATCTAAAAGCTGTACTTTAACACAACAATTTGAAAATGGTTGAAAATACTCAAATGTTATATATGAGAGTTGGAAAAATAAGTCATGCTTTTTTACAAAACTATGGGTATTTTGTTAGTTGCAATGCAAGCTGAATTCCCATGTCAAGTTATTATTTTTCTCAGCAAGGGCAAATGTCAGTATGTCAGGTCATGATGTGAAGAACTCTTCCTCCAAAAAGAGAAGGCATACAATGAATGTAGAATGGGTTTCATTAAAGTTAGCTGTCCACTACAGCTGCTGATGGAATGCATTTAAAAAAGGGAAAACTACAAATAGACCACATCTTATTCAATTTACAAATAAAATGTAAAAGAAACACCGAAAGTAAAGTATAGAAAACAACTGTTGTGCACAAAATCCCTCACATTTTTATTTCACATTTAACCTGAAACAAATGTCTTCAATATGGAAAAGCTTCAACAGTGCTCTAAACTTTATTAACATATTCATCATTCTGATTCTGCATTGACCATTTGCCAAGCAGTAACTAAAAACAAAGGCTATAACTTTCACACAGTATGGACCAGATTTACCAATGTTTTTACACCAACATGCATTTTAATTTTGAAAGATAAACAAACTATTAATGTTAAATGACAAGCAGCATACATTAGGTTCACCTTTTCGGTCCTTATACTGTACATCTTCAGGGCAGACTGTTACTTGTTTTGTAACAGAAACAAAACAGTGAAAATGTTGGCATAAACACTTTAACAAACATGGCCCTTTGTTTTTAGAATAAAAATGATCAAGCAACATTTCACTGTGCATTTTCCTTGGTTAACTTGCAAGGAAAATTAACTTGGGGAACTACGTTTTGAAGCTTAGGCAATGTTTACCCTACCAGACTGCTTTTTTTAACCAATGCACTGCCTGGAATCATACCTTAGTAAGAACGCATTGATGTTAGTCTGACATTGAGTTGAAAACAAATCTGTTTAAAAGCACAAAAGACTAATTAATTGGTGTATCCTAAATAACCTTGGCCCCTTCCAGGTTTAATCAGTTGAACCTAATTATTTTCTGAATGGATCATTAACAGTTCGTTATGGTTTTTCTGACCCTATAACGTAATTGAGATAGAAAAGAGAATGGCATGTACAGTGAAACACCGCCCTAAAGCCAGGTTCCATTATGTCACATTTTTTTGTGGTGAATTGTCTCATTCCATTTTAGAAGTTGATTTCTACTGAATGGCACACGAAAATAAACAAAGGCAGCCAACTTAAAAATGGTGGTTGGGCTGCCTATAGTGCTTCATGCATCACCTGCTCTCATATGCCAGTTTTTGAACAGACATCAATCAATGTCAGCTGAGATGAGCTTTCATCCTTTGATCTTTTATGTTTGCAATCATGTGGTCTGAATTAAAGCCATAATAGGATTTTTTCCCCCTATTGCTCTGCGTCAGGTTCTCCATTTTAACTGTTTTGTTGACTACCAGTACCCCATATTGTCAAAGCAGTAGTACAGCAGCTGTGATTTTCACTTAGGTATACTCTACCAATTTAAGGTTTCTATTAAACTTGTATTTTTTTTTAAACCCTCAACTGACCGATCGTGCTTTGGAAGTCAAGTTCCAGCTTTGAGGCTCCATATGATAGGCACCATCTGTCATGTGCTCACATCACTGTAAACAAACCCAAGCAGATGTCACGATGGCCATGCAAAGTTTACTTAAAAATAAAAAAATAACTCAAGCCATGTCAACTTGAAAGACCCAGCAGATTTATTAGAGGGACAAGATGTTTTGGTACTGTTGGCTATATTATTTGAAAAATGTCGTATGACATTTTGCATATATTTTATTAACACAGAGAAAATTGTCCTTATAAACTATGTACTTCACAGAAACCACACCTGTTTGTAATTGCTTGATGTTTAAAACAATGTATTAGTTAATGTCACTTTTATAATGGGTGTTCATCAAATATTTGAATACGTGAAACTCCAGTGTTGAATCCAATGGTCCAACGGAAACACCAGCACAAATGTATAATAACTAGAATGCCTTAAAAAGAGATTTTCTTGTCTGTCATTCTCTTGTATTTTTTGGTTGTTGATCTTTTTTTGTTTTGTTTTCATGATAGCCAATGCTAGTGGCTGGTCTGACAATACCCCAAATTGCACCAATCTTGGACTACCTAATTTTACCTTGGGTAAGGTAGTCCAATATTGGTGTTAATCAAGTCTTACAGTCCCCAGCAAGTCTGGACAGCCTAATTTTATGTGATAGGGCAGGTGTGGTCTTAGTAATAGTGAGCAGTAATTTAAACCCAATCCTGAACTTAACAGTAAGCCAATACAGAGATGCCAGGACAGGTGTAATATGTACACAAGATTTAGACCTTGTTAGGACTCGAGCAGCCAAGTTCTGAACATATTATAGCCTATTAATAACACGTTTAGAGGCTCCAGCAAACAATGCATTACAATAGTCGAGTCCGGAGGAGACAAAGGCTTGTGCAAGTCTCTCTGCATCAGGTAGAGAGAGAATAGGTCTTAAGCAGGCTATGACATGCAGATGAAAAAAGACACCTTTGTAACATTTTGAGCATGAGCTTTGAAAGTTAGACGAGGATCAAAAATAACACAGAGATTTCTCATTTCGGAACTCGCTCTAATTTCAAGTTCATCAATAGCCAAGCTGAAGTTCCCCACATTACTCAACTGACGCGGAGAACCCAGCAGCATAAATTCTGTTTTACTGCAATTTAACAGCAGAAAATTTTCTTGCATCCATAATTTAACTTCCACCAAATAGTGAGAGTACAGAAACAGCTATTGAGGCATTAGGGTTAGTTTGAAGATAAATCTGAGTGCCATCTGCATAAGAATTAAAACTAACTCCATGGTGCTGGATTATCTGGCCAAGTGGCAACATATAGATATTAAATAACAGAGGCCCTAGAATAGAGCCCTGTGGGACACCTGTGGAAACCGGACTGAAATAGGATGAGGACAGATTGCTTCCTGTCTGACAGATAAGACTTAAGCCAGCACAGTGCAGTACCAGAGATACCAACAGAGGTCTCTAGGCACCTAATAAGAATATCATGGTTGACTGTGTCAAATGCGGCATTAAGATCAAAGAGTACCAAGATAGAACAGATAATTTACCACCTTTACAAGAGCTGTTTCTGTACTGTGTAGTGATCTAAATCCAGATTGAAGGGGGTCATACAGATTATGTTGCAATAGGTGATTTGATAATTGGTTAGCCACTGTACATTCCAGAATTTTGGCCAAAAACAGCAGATTAGATATAGGCCCTTAATTACATAATATCTATGGGTCTAAGGTTGGATTTTTTAGCAATGGTGTGACTGATGCACATTTAAAATGAAGACGAAACTGCGCCAGTGCTTAGAGACACATTGATGATCTTAGCCACAACTGAACTAACGGCTGGAAAATTAGCAACAATAATAGATGTTGCAATAGGATCCAGAGAGCTGGTTGTAGGATTCATTTTGGACATGATTTTCATCAGGCATGATGGCGTAACCTCAGCGAAGTCTGAGAAAAGTCTGAGGCCCCATAAATTCTGTTGTTACAGGTGAAAACACACCAGGCATGGAAGAAGATACAAGCTCTTGTCTAATGTTGTCTATTTTAGTTTGGAAAAATTCCAGGAACTTATTACATTGCTCTGTAGAGCCAGAGGGCGTGGACTGATAGTTTGGCTGCTGCATTCAATTTATAGTTGAAAAAAGACACCTAGGATTATTGGAGCCATCCTTGATAAGGCTGGGAAAAAAGGATGATCATGCTGAATTTAAAGCAGTCTTATAACTGTGTTTATGCTGCCTCCAAGCCTGCAAGTGGACAGTTAAGCCAGTATCCCTCCATCTGCGTTCAAGTTTGCATCCTGCTGTTTTCAAGGCACGTAAGAGTTTACGATGTCTTCCAATATGTGTTCTTTAGTATTTCTAAAAATAATCGTGTCATGGTAATGGTAGGTAAGAGAATACCTTTTAGCCCTTTGCTTATTATACCATTTAAGGAGCAAATAGAGAATTTATTTTACAAATGTGGGTGCAGATCAGTCCTTTTCCGAGTACGGAGCGGATCGTATTTAGTTTCTGCAATGTGCATGTTTTAGCTGCTTACTTTTCATTCATGCTTTTTCCTATTTTTGGGGGTAGGGGGCATTGCGCCACTGCAGTTGTCGCATTAACCATTCATCATATCCATATTTCCAGTCATGGTTTGGCGGCATTGTTTTTTGGGGGGAGGTGACCCTATGAGCCACTTCCTATCTGCGACACTAGGCTACATGATGTTGTCGTGTTTTCATTAGCTGGCCGACATTGCGGATAGCTGTCAGCACCCACGGACAAGGTCTCCGGCCAAATTCATTACCATCATTAATTTGTCTGTTCAATTGCAATTTAAATCATCCACATTGCGGATTCTGCGTACTGAATTTTAAAATCTTGTGCTGAAAGCACCCTGCCACAAATCCCAGGTTTATCTGCAACCCATCCTGATGGTCGGTAGGTTGTTAAATAGATAAAGACAACTGTCAAATACTTGCATGGCTTTGCCTGATTTGATTTAGTCAAGATCAGACACTTTAACACAACAATTTGAAAATGGTTGAAAATACTCAAATGTTATATATGAGAGCTGGAAAGATAAGTCATGCTTTTTTTTTTTTTTTTTTTTTACAAAACTATGGGTATTTTGTTAGTTGCAATACAAGCTGAATTCCCATGTCAAATTATTATTATCTCGGCAAGGGCAAATGTCAGTATGTCAGGTCATCATGTGAAGAACTCTTCCTCCAAAAAGAGAAGGCATACAATGAATGTAGAATGGCTTTCATTAAAGTTAGCTGTCCACTACAGCTGCTGATGGAATGCATTTAAAAAAGGGAAAACTACAAATAGACCACATCTTACTCAATTTACAAATAAAATGTAAAAAAACAGCCAAAAGTACAGTATAGAAAACAACTGTTGTGCCCAAAATCCCTCACATTTTAATTTCACATTTAACTTGAAACAAATGTCTTCAATATGGAGAAGCTTCAATGGTACCCTAAACTATTAACATGTTCGTTATTCTGATTCAGCATTGACCATTTGCCAAGCAGTAACTAAAAACAAAGGCTATAATGTTCACACAGTATGGACCAGATTTACCAATGTTTTTACACCAACATGCATTTTAATTTTGAAAGATAAACAAACTATTAATGTTAAATGACAAGCAACATACATTAGGTTCACCTTTTCGGTCCTTATACTGTACATCTTCAGGGCAGACTGTTACTTGTTTTGTAACAGAAACAAAACAGTGAAAATGTTGGCATAAACACTTTAACAAACATGGCCCTTTGTTTTTAGAATAAAAATGATCAAGCAACATTTCACTGTGCATTTTCCTTGATTAACTTGCAAGAAAAATTAACTTGGGGAACTACGTTTCGAAGCTTAGGCAATGTTTACCCTACCAGACTGTTTTTTTTAACCAATGCACTGCCTGAAATCATACCTTAGTAAGAACGCATTGATGTTAGTCTGACATTGAGTTGAAAACAAATCTGTTTAAAAGCACAAAAGACTAATTAATTGGTGTATCCTAAATAACCTTGGCCCCTTCCAGGTTTCATCAGTTGACCCTAATTATTTTCTGAAAGGATCATTAACAGTTCATTATGGTTTTTCTAACCCTATAATGTAATTGGGATAGACAAGAGAATGGCATGTACAGTAAAACACCGCCCTAAAGCCAGGTTCCATTATGTCACATTTTTTTGTGGTGAATTGTCTCATTCCATTTTAGAAGTTGATTTCTACTGAATGGCACACGAAAATAAACAAAGGCAGCCAACTTAAAAATGGTGGTTGGGCTGCCTTTAGTGCTTCATGCATCACCTGCTCTCATATGCCAGTTTTTGAACAGACATCAATCAATGTCAGCTGAGATGAGCTTTCATCCTTTGCTCTTTTATGTTTACAATCATGTGCTCTGAATTAAAGCCATAATAGGATTTTTTCCCCCTATTGCTCTGCGTCAGGTTCTCCATTTTAACTGTTTTGTTGACTACCAGTATCCCATATTGTCAAAGCAGTAGTACAGCAGCTGTGATTTTCACTTAGGTATACTCTACCAATTTAAGGTTTCTATAACACTTGTATTTTTTTTTAAACCCTCAACTGACCCATCGTGCATTGGAATACAAGTTCCAGCTTTCAGGCTCCATATGATAGGCACCATCTGTCATGTGCTCACATCACTGTAAACAAACCCAAGCAGATGTCATGATGGCCATGCAAAGTTTACTTAAAAATAAAAAAATAACTCAAGCCATGTCAACTTGAAAGACCCAGCAGATTTATCAGAGGGTTACAAGATGTTTTGGTATTATAAAAAAGCTCAATATAGAAAGAGAGCAAACCACACACTCATTTGCCCTGTATATCTTTAATTCATAAAAACATATCACCAACGTTTCGAAGGGAGTGCCTTTGTCAAAATGCTCAACATTACTGAAGATGAAGGCTGTCCTATTTCTACTAATCTTATGACCAATGATGAAACAGCTAAGAGAAAATTAAAATAACTTACTAGTAACCCACTGAAGCATTAACATGTGGTACATCTCTTAATAGATGTGGTTTCTTGCTATGAAAAAATGCATTAAAAGAATAAATAGCGGGGATATAAAAATATAGCATTACACATCCCTACGTGTTGTACAACTGTTTAAATAACGTACCTGCAAGTCCCCAAGTGTTGCTACAGCTGTTTAAATAACGTACCTGTAATTTTTTTTAATTGTTAACTTCCTGATACAAAGATTGTAGTTATGACAAATGTCAGAAAAGACTGGGCACAGTTAAGGAGGGAGATTGTTCAGCCTTTTTCTGTAATTGGTACCATGCTTATACCAGAATTAGCCTGGGAGAACCGATCCATATCCCTGACAGAAAATAAATAATGAGGGCAACTTGCCTCAAGTGCAAAAATCACGTATATTCTTAATACATAGTTTCTCTGAAGGAAGCCTTTATCCTATTATAGTATTGTGACTGTTTTTATCTTCCTCTTAAAAGGTTTATTGGGTTGCTTAAATTCATTTCACTTGGGCCTAGAGCATGAATATATATAATTCACCTAACCACCAGGATACACGCCACTTCTTATGTACATAGAGCCTAGTTGCAAAATACCTGGCATTCCCTGTTAGCTTGTGTGCGTGTGTCTGTGTGTTTTAGACAGTCCCCTGTTATTTGAACCACTTGTTAGTTTCAATACACATTTGAATGTGAATTATCCTTCCTTTGCAACTGTTATTTTTAGTTTCAATCTTTGTGTGATTGGGATGAAGGGCAGTGGAAATAGTCTTGTACAGAAAACTCGTTTGAACCCCACCAGGGGATGAAACGTTCTGGTGGTTTCAGTCCAGCCCAGAGTGGACATTACAAATGCATTACAATGCACACAAAATACAAATTACACACACCCTAATTGACAACGAATACACAATATGTCGAACATAAATGAAGAACATGCTAAACATCATCCTATTGTGTTTGTCTACTGCAGTTCTGTCAGGCGCTTACTATATTTGAAGGAGCTCTGAGATGATTCAATGCATTTAAAGCACTGCAAATTGTTAATATTGTTATTTATTATTTCAGTATGACTAGGCATTGTCCCAGGTACATTAAAAGCCAATCAGGTGGAATAAACCGTCATTAGCTTCCAGGGTTGTGTCCAAAGGTTGCTGGCTAGCCAGGAATTTGAAGATTGTTTTAAACCTTTGAAGGTTCGTCAGACGCTATTCATGCACTGTATGTTTTTTTTTTTTTTCCTGTTAACAGAAACTGCAAAATTCTATCTTTTGATTTGTATAATGTATATTACGTAAACAAAAGTTGTTATTAAAATCCGCTAGGAGCAGGGTATAATATCCAATGCAGTGGGCGGGTACCTTAGTGGCTTCATTGCTTCAATAAAATATGTACTGAGTACCTAGTGTACAAGTCAGTGTAAGAGAAGTGCCATGGTAGAATATGTTTGAAACATACAAAATATATGCTAACATTAATAATTTCAATTTTGAAAACTGCGCACCATCCAGCCTCTCCCTCCTCCAGCTTGTGTTATCCAGAGGCAAACTTTTCATTTTTTCATTCGCCATTTTGTAAAGTTGTAAGCTGTATTGAAAGAAATGTCTTCAACCCCTCTGCTGTTTGGGATTTTTTTGTTAAATGCCCAGACGACCAAAAAAATGCAAACTGTGTAAGCGACTCGTATCATGGTGGTATTACCAATCTCTGGGGTCACCTGACATGTGTAAGTTCATATTACTATTAGTATTATTAATATTTTTAGTAGTAGTAAAATGTGACTGATAACCTGCTTGGAGTTATAGTACTCCTATATACTAGTACCTAGTTGGTATAGAGTGAGAATAGAAGGGGTCCAAGGACAGATCCTTAAGATAATAATAATAATAATAATAATAATAATAATAATAATAATAATAATAATAATAATAATAATAATAATAATAATCATCAGTAATAAAACAAATGAATGTGATGGAAATAATAAACACATTGCTATTAAAACCAAGATTAACTATGATTAAAAAATACTGAAATTGCTTGCACCCAGATATATAATATATATATATATATATATATATATATATATATATATATATATATATAATATATATATATATATATATACAGCAAGAGAGAGAGAGATTGAGAGTCATCCTTGCTGTATTGATAGATTCACACATCATGGATCAAAAATTGTCTAGAAAAAAAAGTTTAACTTGTTAGTGATCATGAGGAGAATGAGGATTTGACCCTATGGGCGTCATAGTATAGCCAGATCATTCTCCCTCCAGCCAAATGCTGATGCTCTGAATCAAATGAATGGCTAATTTGAGGTAAGAATGGCGGCCCCTGACAATGCACAAATGTGAAAAAGGCAGTGTGGAGGCCCTCACACTGTCATCTTATCGGCTAAAGTGGCCCCCCTCTGAAAATTAGTGAAGAACACTGATCTAGATAAACCATAATAACCCATGTTAAAAAATATATCACCACACTACATACTGTAACCTTTTGACAAACAGTGCTGACTAAAGTATACATTATATTTTTTTGGTAGTAGAGTTAACTATGGATTGATCTTCTACTAATCTTGTAGGGGATTTACAGTAAAACAGAGAATATGAATATTGTAACCTAAACAAGTTGCGCTGGTTATTTTGTATTATATCTGCCTACAAGCATTTGTAAACAAGATATTTGATCTCTGTGCACTCCCCTTTGTACATACATTTAATTAAATAAGAAGTTAACAAAGCATCATTGAACTTGAATCTATACTGTAGATATGCTGTATATAATAGTCTGTTGCAACAATTTGTGGGCACATAATGGTACTAATGATGAAACTGGCACATTTCCAAATATCAAAACATAGGTGTGGTTTTCTTTGAAACAATTAGCTTCATAAAAAGAGATGTGAAATGGCCCACTGGCTAAGCCCACGCTGGGTGTTGACATACAGTACAGTAGTCATTGGCATTGACGGATAGTGGCACACGACTCTTCCAGTTTTAACTAGTAGTTCTATCCAAGCAGTTTTGTGCTTCTGAAAATGCTTTAATGAGGATCTTCACACCTCTGTTTGGCTTGCATTACTGAGCTCATTCGGCAAGAGAAAGGCCACCTGAACCTGCTTTCCTTTCTCAGTTGATCAAGTTTAAGGATTTTTTACAGTATGCGCTTTGAAGTTAAAATCCTGAAAAAGCGACAGATTTTAAAGTCCACAGTGGTAGAGAATTGCAGCTGCTAAAATTGGCAGAAGATTGTGCCTGTCCCTCTTTTCAAATCTGTTCAAACTGTTCTGCTAAAAGCCAGGGGAGGACAAAAGTAGCCACAAAAAAAGTAGGAAAATAAAACGCTTCATGTGGAATAAATTATCAATATAAATTTAACCATTGAACGTTAATAGTTGATAAAAAAAAAAAAAAAAAAAAAAAAAAAAAACTTTATGCTATATTTGGACCTTTTGAGTTGCAACTTAAATTGGAACAATTTTCTATATTTGCCATGCATGTTCTCATTAAGGCAATATCCAGCTTTTACACGCAGATGTAAGACAGCAGGACCATGTTGTGTTCCTGAAAAAAACCCCAGTGAACTTAATTAATTAATTTTTCATTAAGACTGTTGACTGTTGTTAATCAATTATGTTTTTAATACATCAAAACAGACAAATTAACACATTAGCTAAGAAACTGCAAAACTGGTTTCTTATAGGAAAAATATTTTGTGCCACCTATTACTGCTTACATCTGTGTCACACAGTTACTGTATGATTTTGTGACGTTAGTTCTGGAAGTGAATAAGGCCGCAACGAAAGTACACTTTGACCTTCGAAGGTTCAGAACACATTACTGAAGGAAGGTTCGAACCTTCGATGGTACTCATTTGCATAATTTACTGGTGACATCACCATAGCTACTTGTTTATATTTGATTGAAAATCCTATTTTACAGGTAATCCCATATAAATGGAATAAAACATTTGCATGAGGTTTAAAAATATGTTATATAGAACAGTAATCATGTTTTTATAATTTAAATAAAAATGAAAATTACAAGCTGAGTACAGAGACCAGGTAAGCTGTTGGACACAAGCTTTCAGAGAGTCCCTGATGTTACGATTACAATGGCTACTAGCTTTGCAAGGACATCGAGAAAAGTTAAGAGAGAAAAACAGTGGAAACTTTTTGTCAGTCATAGAACTCTTATGACCCAGTTTTAAAACAGTTAATTGAAAAAGACACCAAAGTAAAATATCTTAGCCCACGAATAAAAAAGGAGCTGTCTGATTTACTGTAAAAATAAATGTGAATAAATACAAAATGAAATAGTTACTGAGATAAAAGAGGCTCAATTTTATTCTGTTATGTACACAACACAATATATAAAAAAGGAAGACCAGCTTGGTCAAGTTTTTCGATATGTATCCCATGTTAATGTTATTCCACTCGAAGTAAAAATCAATGAGAACTTTTTGGGTTTCCATAACATTACAGATCAATGTGCTCAGGGGCTAGAGACCGAAATAGTGAAAATGATCGAAGACAAAGGCTGGTCAGTTAAAAAAAAAAAATGTAGCGGACAGGGGTACCATGGAGCAACAATGAGTGGAATTTACTCTGGTGTCCAGAAATGAATATGTAAAAAAGAACTCAACGCTGTCTATGTGCACTGTGCTGCTCATAATTTAAATTTAGTACTAAATGACGCTTGCATGAACATTTATGAAATCAAGGAATTTTATGACATTGTGCAGCGACTATATTAATTTTCTTGTCAAGTATCAAACTGTTTTTTTTAAGGTAACTGTGTTCTACACTAACATTGACATTATTGTTACTCAGTTGAAAACCAGTGTCTGTGGAATGGACACTATAGTGCAGCGGTTTCATTTTCTTCTGAACTTCTTAGTGCTGCTGCTGATGCACTAATTAAAACAGCCGAGTCCCTGGCAGCTCAGTATGAAGGGGATTTATCTCCAGACTTTCCTACACTGCTGCTGTCATTCAGAACCACATTGAAAGACAAAATACAACAGATTGCTGGTGGTATAATTAAAGATCTAAGTGAGCTTTTATTTTTTAATCATAACCCTATATTGCCTAGTGTTTTGGATGTTGCAACTGCACTGAAACTCTTTTGGGCTATACCAGTTACTGTGGCGAGGGCAGAAAGGTCCTTTTCAAAAATGAAATTGATCAAAAACTACCTTAGAAGTTCAATGACCCAGGAGAGACTGTCAGTACTGTCAACCTTGAGCGTGAGCGAGCAAGGCGATTAGATGTGAATGCCTTAATAAAGGAGTTTGCGCAAAAAAATCTGCAACGGCAATCTTGATTTTAGTAAAATAAGTGATGATGCCCGTTCAAAAAGAAAAGAAAGAAAAAGAAGCACCATTCCCCAGTCTTACAGCAGCAAGCAGACACTGATTCTCCAGCTCTTCAGGGGTCAGACAGGACAGACGAGGGCTGCTTCACTGAGAACCGTTCCAAGCAAAAGGTCAGGCAATGGTTTTATATATTTTGAGTGCAAAGGGTTTTATTTCATAGGGAGGGGAAGCTTTAAAGGAATTAAGATTTAAAGGAATCCAATTATTTTGGTTAAGTAGATGTTGTTCCTGTTGATTCAAAGTGTTTATATATATATATATATATATATATATATATATATATGTGTGTGTGTGTGTGTGTGTGTGCTGCATGAGAGGAGGCTCCTCAGCTTGATGCGACTTAGGGCCCCCCCACCATATTTGGGGGGGGGGGGGGGGGGGGGGGGGGGGGGCTGGCTGGCTGGCATTTTGAACTCTCTGTGTATAGACTGTCAGCATTTAATATACTGGTACCAAAAACATTTTTATTCACTGATATGTAAATGTATAAGTATGTATTTTTTTTTTTTTTAAGTACCTGGAATAGGTGTCAA
Source organism: Polyodon spathula (assembly GCF_017654505.1). Taxonomy (NCBI): domain Eukaryota; kingdom Metazoa; phylum Chordata; class Actinopteri; order Acipenseriformes; family Polyodontidae; genus Polyodon; species Polyodon spathula. Next base: position 59,123,354 of record NC_054538.1, on the reverse strand, counting down.
ATTTCACAAATAACAATTGTCTGTATAAAACATTCAGTATGATTCTTTTGTTACATCCCATATCACTGCCTCACATCAGCTGTGACTTCCCCAATCCCCACCCCTCCGTTAACAGGAGAAACTAGAACCAGGAAGCAATCGCTGCAGAGCACAAACAAAGTAGATGCTGATAAAAGCATGGTGTATTAATATAACAATAAAAAAAAAAAAAAAAAAAAAAAAAAAAAGTAAAACATCAAGAAATAAGAGAAAATATTTGAATACAACCTTCTGTAGTATATTTATATTTAAGTTTTGCATTGAAATTGGTATCTGTAGAGGGCGGAGCATAAGCTGATGAAGTGGTTGGTCTGGGCGGAGTTTCAAATGAAACTCAGGAAGGAAGTGGCGCAGCTGTGATGGAGACTGAAGCCGGCTTCGAGGTGAGTTTGAGGATAAAATTGAACTCCACTCTTTTCTGTATTACAGTGTTGGAGTCCAGTAGCAAACGGTATCAGATCAATCACCGGTTACAGACATTATTTCCCTTGTGCCAGGTTAAGATAAGGATTAAACCAGACCTTGTGTACCAATCCGACTGTGGTGATGAAAGTAATGCGTTTCTTTTTTTAAGAACTGCCGGCTATTCAATAAGCAAGATAGATTGAAAAAAAAGGAACATTGGGAACTGTGCTATTTGGTCATTGGTAGCTTGATCTTGAGAAGGGGGGCGACAGACTGTGGAGGCTCAGTATTTAGGATACAGATGCATTTTTCTCTATAGGAACTGCAGTTTTAAAAAGCAGAGCACACACTTCCCTGCTGCAAGTGTCTGAAAGCTAGACAGATGTATGTTTGTCTCTATGAACTTCTTCTTCTTCTCAGGCGTTTATAACCTTATCACCCTAGGATGTTGCTGCCTCTTGCTGTAAGCTATCAAAGCACAGTTACAGAGTGCAACTCCTGATTTTGTTTAAATCCCAGACTGATAGATTGTACAAGGATCAAAGCTGATAAACCTCCTGGTGCCCAAAGACAACAGAGCCTTTGTACTGACCAAGTGTTTTCAGTCTATGCTGAAGTACTGAAAGTCGTTTATCTGATATATTACATGCAAAACAAATCCTAAATAATTACCTTCAGTGAAAGGCAGATGATTTACAGGGTGAGGCATACACCATGGTGAACTTTATATGGCTTACACATTTATACTATGACAAAGCCATTTTGTTTTTTTGTTTTTAGAAATGCAGGGGCTACTTTTGCTGATGTGCCATCTACCACAGTTTCATTACAGTCTGGCTGCATTTGGGCACTAATATTACCAATCCTTAATAAATGGTAATAATGTCTGTCTGCCGATTGAGACAAAGTTTTAAGTGACCTGCTAAGAAATGTGAATAATAAAATCAATTGGACTGATCCAGGATGACTTATCAGCAATATACTGTATGCATCAGTTATTTGAAGGGATGCAGTTCCCACCTGTATACCCTGGGAAACAGCAGGGATGCTACAATATGCATGTTAAGCACATGTGTATATGAAAATTCTATTTCAGACCTGACTATTTGAAATCCAGGTAATAATATAACAGTAAATATCCAGATGTAATAAAAATAACATACTGTATTTGTAAGCATCTGTGACTACTTGAGCACATTGAGTTTAGTGTTATTTTTTGTAGTCAATATTACAAGAGAATACATTTAATTAAAAGAAAGTTCAATTAAAAGCAAATCAAGACAAAACAGAAACGCCTCCCATTCTCTGTTGCAATAACAGGCTTTTAGAAAATATGAATGCGGTTCTTTTTCTAAAGTAGGAACATGAATTTGTAAGAACAAGTACTTTTTACAGTGCAGTGTTTGCTTCCAGAATAAGGGCAAGCAGGTTGCTATCTTAGAAAGTTATTGTGTGGATTTATAAAGAACATCATATTAATATAAGCCATGCCACATTTTGTTGTTTCCATGCCTAGTAGAACTATCTGTTATTTGTTTTTATTAGATTCTAAACATAAAACGCTCCTCATTATGCTATTCCCAATAAATATTTATCTGCAAATGAAGAGCTGTGCTGAAGCTTTGATGTCCCAGCTTTAGAAACATTATCTCCAAGGGACAGCTGTTCTCAAACCACCTACAAGCTCCACCTGGCAGGAGCAGACACACACACAGACATACACTAAACCGAGAACACCCAGGGCCCGCTGCTCTAATCTACAGCTCCCCCCACGAATGCAGGAGAAGTCTGTTAGTCAAAGCAAATTCATCTTCTGCGCATAATCATTATTTGCCAAAGCATCACTTTCTTTTGAACCATACACTTGCATTTTTCTGAACAATGACGTCATCTGTGGAACAGCACAGTTCTTTAACCCCATTGTGATGCCTAATGTAGCAATCTGTAAATTACTGTTAAATTCATTGATAGGAACATCACAAGCCCTCATATTTGAATACAGGTTAAGGAAAGGCTTGCTGAGTAATAAAGAACAGTTCAGTAGTCATATAAAGGGCATGTATCTATTACATTTAACACAAACAATGCATATATTAAAACTCTTGTTGTATGTCCTTATTTTATTTCGAAGGCAGTGGAAAAGGGCCACATAGTCTGAGAACTATTCCCTTAGCAGAGGAGAGAATGGATTAACTTGGAGATGTAGAAAACACACACTCACAAAGGGCTTAGGGGTTAGATTTAAAGGACATGGATTAAAGCCAACCTACACATACTGGTAAGCCTAAAATGAGTACTAAGAGGCAGGCTAAGCCACGTGTCCACAGGCAGGTAAATCCACCTCATTAGAGAGAAATCGCCACACAGAGCACATTAAACTGCATGGTTCCATACCTCCTGCCTGCAAAGATATGGCCACCCCCAGCTGAATAAGTCTACTGAACCTGCAATGTTTAGTGAATTCCACTGAGCCTGCATACTGCTGAGGGGCATGCATGGATACATGGAGAGAGATAAGAGATGACAACAGAATGTTGGTAGGAAAAGATTCTGTTTTGCTAGGATTTATTATAAATGAGGCCACCCTTAATCTATTTTTTATTTTTATTTTTTGTTGTCATTGTATATTCAAGATAAATATTTGGACCTAGAAACAAGTTTTTGTCCATTTGCCTTTTATTTTCTGGTTTAGAGGAAGTCTGTGGCTGTCTGATTACTGCTAGGAAAGAGATACGTGTGCAAAGAATGTGTCACAAACACACAACAGAAAGAATACATTTTTCCAGGACCCAAAAAAAGGATACTGCTTGTTGTTATGGAAACAGTATGTGTCACAATGAGGAGGTCGGACTCGAAAAGATAAGAGTGTGATGTTATCAGCTGGCACATACTGCTGCGCTAGTTTTTAAGACAATTAAACCATGAAAAGAAAATGGGATACATAGGTCACACAGAGCTATTTAAAATAACTCAAACAGGGTCATTAATAACTGTACTTAAGCCAGCATATTTGAATTTAAGTTGAATTTAAACTTTTTGGAAAATTACTAATCTTGCATTACCTAATATTACCTTAAATAAGGCAGTTTGAGATTAGTTCTATTCAGGGTTTCAGAAACTAGCTGTAAAAGTTTCAGCAATAAACAGAGCGAGTGTGAACTCATGTTCATTGTGGTATGATCACAGATCTAAAATTAGTATCTAATGTGTGTATATACATTAGATACGAACACACACTGTGTGTGTGTGTGTGTGTGTGTGTGTGTGTGTGTGTGTGTGTGTGTGTGTGTATATATCTATATATATATATATATATATATATATATATATATATATATATATATATTATTCCCTCAGTATTTATTGCTAAATCAAAATTTAACTGGTTGAAGTCCTGCTTTACCACTTTTTACATGCGGTGTAGTACTGTTCAAAACATTGTACACCCTTCATCACCACCCAGCTATAAAACTGTAAACCAACAGGACACCAAGGCTACTATTGTAGATACTGCCTTTCAGTTGGCCTATCCTATGGCAATGGTGAGAATTTCAAAACTTTTCTCCATTGGCTTTGATGAAGAAAACAAGTCTGTAGCAGACGGATGATCCCATGTTGAGTCAGCTGTTTTCTGCAAATATTGCAGAACGTGTATGACACAAAGCTTAATTAATTATTCTTGGCTACAGCAGGAGCATTAACTGCCTCAATGCAAGTGTCCTGATTCTGGCTTCCCAGAAGGTGGCAACCCTAATGGCATGTACCAACTGACTTCTTTTCCAAAAATATAAATAATGCAAGTTAAAATCTGAGCAATAAAATCTGTTTTATCCTGAATAATTCTGTTTTGCTCAATTTAAATAACATATTTGTAGCCATATGAGACTAATCCAAGAGCCTGCTAAGAAGTAGAGCTCTAGGAAGAAGAAAATGCCAGTGGCAGCCAAAAAATAGTGTGTCTGAGCAATATATTTCAGATAGTCCAGGTCAGAACCACAGGAAATTAAGTTTGGCTTTCTCTCTTTTCAGTATTTACAGGATTGTTTGTTAAACTATATAAACATTACATCATCTTTGTTTTTATTTGTCAAAACTTTTTGTAATGTGTCATAACATTTGGACGAGTGGCTCCCAAGAAATATTCAGTAACATGAAAAATTTTGTGACTACTATAAAACTTGTGTTTCCATTAACATGTTTCTTCAAATTTTTAATTTCAAAGTAAATATTTCTGGGAAACATTTTAAGAAAACATTTTCAAGCAACACATGATCATTCCTTCTGTACAAGTCTCTAAAAACAGATATGTTATATATAATCCTCAAAATTGTGCATTTTAGCAACTGTTTAAACAGCATTGTCTAAACGCTAAAATGCATGCATTTTTCGCAGTAACTGGCAACAAACTTTGCACTCAGTTTACTAACTTTCAAAAGTTATAGTCATAAATATCAACCTCAAATCGGGACTCCAGCCACTTGAGGTAAACGTATTATTTTGAGACCATTCTTACAAAACATTAACATAAGCATATTTGTGTCTGTCTTGCAGCTGATTCTCTGATTTCCCACTGCAAAAATGAATGTCACATTAGTGCAAAGCTCGCTTGGGCACCAGCAAATCTACTGGTACAGGGTGGGCGAAGCAGGCACCTGGCAATTTTGCCTCTATAGAGAGTGCTGCTCATGAACTGTACAGTTTTTAACTCGTCGTATAATTGAATACTAAAATCAGTGAAGCACAATCTTCCTGCATTATTTAGAGGTATAAATACTCTGGTAAAATAAATAAAAATCACAATACTAACATTGGCTTACACAAGAGCAGAGAGAATTAATTAATTTGTTTGACTTATTACATCAAGAAATTAGAAATAAAATGCAACAAAATGTCACAAAAATTGTGTTTAAAACACTTTTTTTTTTTTTTTACAGTGTTCAAGTATCATTGGAAGTCTTAACTGCTCTCAATGCAAGCGGTAGTTTTCAGGAAGTAGTAGCCGACTGTCATGGTATAAGTAAGGCCACTGTTTCTAGATGCATATTCAAAGTTTCTGCAGCTTTGTGACTACATACACTTTCCTGAAGAACCCAACATAAAGAGGGTAATGACTGACTTCTTTAAACTATGTGGTTTGCCGAAAGTAGGCTACTTGGAGCCGTAGATGGAAGTCAGATACAAATTATGTCCCCTGCTGACATTGAGCACCTGTACGTATGCAGGAAAGGTTTTCATTCCATTAATATTCATGTGATCTGGGATGCCAAAATGTCCGTGTTAGATGCTGTCATTTCGATAGCCTGGGAGTACACTCGACTCTGGAGCGTCATTTCTGCCAAAACTATCCAACCATTAATTTGTCAATTCATTTGTCAATTCATGAATTGGTCCATTTGTCCAGCAATTCATCCATAAATTTGTCATACGGTAATTCATAAATGTATTTGTTAATTCATATAATAATTCGTTAATTAATTTGTCAGCTCATTAATAAGAAAGGCTGTATGGACTTTAGTGTGAAGCATTTGCTCGGCGCTTGACCTGCAAATTTCCAATCAACCAGATGAACTTCCCTGCAAACTTCTCAACAAACAGACAAACTTCCAACTGTCAATCTTGCACTGTGATGAAAACACTGCAACCTTTCTAGCCAATGGGAGCACACACTAATATTTTAACTAATGAAAATCCAGCCTCACTCAAAACTGCTTCAGCCAATAACATTGTAGTTTATTAGAGAGGGCGTTTCCAAAGATATTCTGTTTAACAAGATACTCGACTTTGCTGATTTTCCTGCGCGCAAAGAATTATGCTATACACAGAGAGCGCGGCAGAATTTTTTCTATGGTGAGTCAATGGAGGCATAAGAATTTTTGTTGGCTTTGGTGCAAGCTCCACAGGAAGTCGCAATTCTTTATGAAACAGGCTTCAGAGGTCTACTCCAGAGAACGTGTTTTCTTATTTCTTAGGAAAATTTAAAGCAAATGCTAAAGTTAACTATACATTATTTTTTCGCAAACTTAAACTGGAAACAGACAACCTATTTCTCTTAAAATAAAAAAAAAACAATTCAAGATGAACAAGACAAAATAAGAAGTCACCACAAAGTCTCACAAGTAAACACATATACAAGACCCAATGTATTGCATTTCATACTTATTTGCATACTATTTTCTTAAAGGTAAAAACAAACAAAAAAAGATACATGACATTAAAAAACAATATAAAAGACTGGAAAATATGAGAAATTACATTTAAAAAGATGTTAAAGTCAGAAAACAACATAACGTGCCTGATCTGAATGGCCGTTTCCCTGCTTTCTTAGTGAAAGTTCTTTATGCATGCTAGAGCAAGAGGAATATGCTGCATACCACGTTTTTAAGCTTATCTGAAAATAACACTACACTGGTAATGTTAACAAGGCTAGTAAGAAACAACTCTGAATTCAAAGTCTTAAATTAGGCTTCTCAGTTCACTATTACCAGTTATGTCATGTTTCTAGTTTTACTTCCCTTTCACAAAAAATTGGTGTTAATTGCACACTGGAGGAAAAACTTTTATAAACCGACAAAAATGAGAGACTGAACATGTGTTAAACACAGATTGTACAAGCTTACAGATGTGAAACTAGAGATGCAATTGAAGTGTCTAAAGGTTTTAAAAGTCACCCTCTAAGAACACTTAAAATGATCTTCGTTTACCAACATGTTTTAACCAAACCCATTTGAGCACTGATTTAATTTTTCACCAAGTTTCCTCTAGCCAGGAAAGGTTGCAGTTAAAAAGAACAGAAAAGTCATGCATTATGATGCAGGCTGAATTTTAATATGCTTAAAAATTATAAATTGGCATGTTTATGCACTTTAGTTTCTTACCAAACACAAAGTTTGTCCACACCGCAGGCATGCTAGACATTCTGTACAGACAAACCTACTGCCCGTTCAGCAGGAGAAAAAGAGAACTTCTCAGTACATCAGGCTCCCTCCTGTAAAAGTGCTCATCTTCTGTTACCATTATCTGGAGCATTATCTGGATGTATATACCAGCAAATTTATGAATGAGAGTAACAGCGAGAGAGAAAGAGAGAATAGATGTGCTTCAGTGAGTTACAGGAAAATAATTCCATCTAGGGTTTATATGACATTATAATGCATGGATATTAGTATTTGTAATAAAAGACAGTAAACAGGTGTTAAGGTTCAAATTGCAAATGAGTTTAATGAATAATAATAACATACATTAAAATTAAAGAATCTTAAATATAATTATTTTTGGTAATTCAGGACCGGTGAATTAAACTAGGTAGAAAATGAACTGCATAAAAGAATGTATTTTTAGGAAAATGTGTTTCAATATGGTATGCTTTTTTTATTATTATTATTAGTTGCTGTCAGAGTCGAAGATTTGTGTCGCTCACTTGGTTGGTGCTCCCCCTGATGAAGGATGACTGTAAAACGTCACAGAGACAGATTTGTTAAGTGCATAAAAAACACAAATTGTGGGTGTTGTCGAGTGATTGAAATTTTTTAAGTCATTGACAGGAATGTCTTTAATTTCTCGTTCCTCTTCAGTTTCTCTGAGATACGAATGTACCAGCTTTACATCAGATTAATAATATGGTTAAATTATTATTATTATTATTATTATTATTATTATTATTATTATTATTATTATTAGTATTAATTAATTAATTAATTAATTAATTAATTACTTTATTTTTTTTTACATGTTCTCATTTTCTTGATCATTAATGAACATTTCTCTACTGTGGGTGTTGTCGAGTGATTGAAAAATGAGACATTTTGTGTTTGAATTGAAAATGGCCTCGAGGAGTCAAATGGGTTAAAGTTAAAGTATATTTACCACTAGTGGAATTATAACATTATGACGTCACTACTGTGCTGTTATGCCTTTTCTTTCTCGAATGGCTCAGGATGCAAACATAGCCTTCATCCATATATATATATATATATATATATATATATATATATATATATATATATATATATGATATATATATATATATATATATATTGCCTTGCAAAAGTATTCAGACCCCTGACCAATTCTCTCATATTACTGAATTACAAATAGTACATTGAAATTTCGTTCTGTTTGATATTTTATTTGTAAACACTCAGAGTCAATTATTGTAAGGTGACATTGGTTTTATGTTGGGAAATATTTTTAAGAAAAATAAAAAACTGAAATATCTTGCTTGCAAAAGTATTCAACCCCTGTGCTGTGGAAGCTCCCACTTTGCACCGATGAAAGAAATTGCCCTAACTAGGACACAATTACCTTACCATTGGCCTCCAACTGTGAATCATTAAAGTTGCTGTCACATTTTCCGGGTAAAAACACCATTGTTGAAGGATCATTGGTACGGCTGTGAATCTGATGGAAAATGAAGACCAAAGACCATTTTACAGAAGTTAGAGATAAAGTAATACAAATGCATAGATTAGGGAAAGGGTACAAAATAATATCCAAGTGTTTGGATATCCCAGTGAACATAGTTGGATCAATAATCAGGAAGTGGAAGCTGCATCACACCACCCAGGCACTGGCAAGAAAAGGCTGTCCCTCAAAACTCAACGCTCAAACAAGAAGGAGACTTGTGAAAGAAGCCACAGAGACGCCAACAATCACTTTGAAGGAGCTACAGAGTTCAGTGTCTGGGAGTGGAGTAATGGTGCACAAGTCAACCATATCAAGAGCTCTGCATAACACTGGCCTGTATAGGAGCGTGGCAAGAACTCAAAAAGTACCATCTGAAAGCACGTCTGGAGTTTGCCAGAAAGCATGAGAGTGACCCAGCTGCGATGTCGGAAAAGGTTTTATGGTCAGATGAGACCAAGATAGAACTTTTGGACCAAAACTCAAAGCGCTATGTGTGGCTCAAACCTAACTGCCCATGCCTCAAGACACACCATCCCTACAGTGAAGTATGGTGGTGGCAGCATCATGCTGTGGGGATGCTTCTCATCAACAGGGACTGGGCATCTTGTTACAATTGAAGGAAGAATGGATGGAGCAAAATACAGGAAAATACTGCAAGAGAATCTGCTTCAGTCTGCTAAAAAACTGAAGCTTGGGAGAAAATTCACTTTTCAGCAGGACAATGATCCCAAGCACAAGGCCAAAGCAACATTGGAGTTGCTCAAGAACAAAAAGGTGAATGTCCTACAGTGGCCCAGTCAAAGTCCTGATCTCAATCCCACTGAGAATCTGTGGCACTATTTGAAAATTGCAGTCCACAAGCGTTGTCCAACCAACCTGAACAACCTGGAGCAAATCTGCCAAGAAGAATGGGCCAAAATCACTCCGACACTGTGTGCAAAGCTGGTACATACTTACCCCAAAAGACTTAAAGTTGTTATTGGAGCGAAAGGTGGCTCTACCAAATATTCATGTGTAGGGGTTAACTACTTATGCAAGCAAGATATTTCTGTTGAAATATGTGACCCTGAGAAAGTCACTTAACCTCCTTGTGCTCCATCTTTCTGGTGAGACGTTCTTGTAAGTGACTCTGCAGCTGATTCATAGTTCACACACCCTAGTCTCGTATATTGTAAAGTGCTTTGTGATGGTGGTCCACTATGAAACTTGGCACCCTCATGACACACACATTTATATATATATATATATATATATATATATATATATATATATATATATATATATATAATATATTTCTGTAACGCCTATATTTTAAGGTTTTGTACGGCAGTTTATTCAGATTTCCACTCCAACCATTTTTCCTGCCGATCTGTATTTTAATAAATACAAACATTCCCCCCAACTATACAAAGAAAACATTTCTAGAAAGCACTGAGGTATAAGAAGCCCACAACTATGATGTTAAATCATATAAGCTACTGCATGGGCTCCATTGCCATTATTCTTGGAACTGAAAACAAATGTACCCACATAGGCACATAAAGACATATTTAGAAGCATGCTCTTATACACATATTCTGACAGGGGCACCAAAATACTCACACACACACACACCCTTATTATATTCAGTTTCACAGGTGTACCAAATTGAAACACACCAGGAGGTATAGAATTACTTTAATATTTACATTTTCAATGCCCTGTTCTACAATGATAAAACTCTTACATCCTTCAAGTGGTCTTTGTTTGGAAGGCCATTATTTAGTGACCTGCATTAGGAGTGCATTGAAATGTCATCTTATTAAAGTTAATTTGCAGGCTGTGGCACCATAGGTGGTCCAGCATGAATTCAGTTAAATGATGAAGTGTCACTATCCTGAATGCCGGTCAACAATGAGCTAGGATTTGACCTCTCATTCTTGGGGTCATGGCAACAGCATGTTTACCTACAGACTGGACAAATGTGTTGGCAACATGCCGAGCAGCAGGTATAACTCTCCAGTGAACAACCCTTTTGTTGAATACATTTGACAATAACTTGTTTTAAAATGATCCTATATTCAATTAGGCTTCCAGTTGTGTCTATTTAATTCCATACCCATATCCTGTGCTCTTTAGAGCTAGATCATTTGAAAACTGAATAGCTTTACATGCCTGTTTTCAATGGTGATTTTACTACTTTACGGTTGTGAAGTTCAAATATGTTCTGGATGTCTCTCTGATGCCTGGTTTAAAAATGTAGTTTTATTCATATCTAACAAACCGCAAAGAAGTACTGTGCACTCCGTTTATAAGAATCAATCCGCCCCAGGTGTTTTGATTCTTATAAGCAATTGATTCTTAAAAGCGGACCGATATGATCACTGTGGTATTAGAATTCTAAGAGCTTGTTCCCTGGCTGCAGTGTAATGGTTTGACCACTAGATGTCATGAGTTCTCATATGTATGCACAGCCGCGAAAATTCCACAGCTGCTTTACCTTAACGAATTATGGATACTAGGCAATTGTTTAATTGCTTATTAAAGTTAATGACACCTCCATTAGAAATGGCTTAGCTGAAAACTTTGTGATATTGTGGGGGGGGGGGGGGGGGGGGGGGGGGGGGGGTAAGGGGTATAGAGGCGTAAGGAAGCAGAAGTAACAAAAAGAAACCAAAACTTGAGTAAGAGTTCTAGTGTTTGTTCAACAGGAAGTACTGTTTAGTTAGCGCTCCAGGTGAGAGCTAGGTTTATTCTGTTTGTTTTATTAGCGGGTGTTTCGCCACTGCAGTGTAAGAAAAATAAAACCAACACTGGTTTAAAACTGTAAATCAAGACTCCAGCCTGATAATTTACACTATCCTCAACCACTCTGTTGCATTACAATTAGCAAAAGTGTGCCATCAGCAGTTTAAATACAGTATACAGATGTCAATTGTACTCAATCACTGAGGACAATACCTCAAAACAAGTCTTCGTGGGTAAGCAGCTTGTTATATGATCACGATTATGTTTACTCAAGACTGCAGAATCCTGTTTTAGTGTAGTATACTTGAGAACGATCGTCTCGTGAGGGTGCCAAGTTTAAGTGCCCTGCGTTGTTACGTGTAATGGCCTTTGAATTAAAATGACATTACAGTACAGTATTTTACTGTCAGGACTACCACTGCATTTAAGCATATGTGGCTTACTTATTTTCTGCTGTGATGCAAATCTCAGTTTTTTATTAAGTGGCGGTGCAAAGCTCTTCAATCCCCTCCCCTTCTCCTCACCGTGCTGCTATCCCACTACCTCTACATCATTATAACAAAGTAACACTACTGTACTCAGTATGTATTCAAGGAATGTGTATTCACTTTACTGAGACCAATTTTCACTAATAGAGAACACAAACACATACCTGCACCATGCAGTGGCACAGTCACTGTTTGATTACAAACTTGTCCAGTGTTCCTTGCATCATTGCATGATCCATGCTGCATATGTGCCTAATCACACAAGATGTGATCAAATTCAAAAAACGCTTTATGGGCCGTGCACATCATTGCACTTGATCAAGTACTGTATTACATGTAGTCAGTTTGCACTGAAATGATTCTTATAACAGGATTGCTTGATTCCTACAAGCTGAGTTTTTTTTACATTGGTTGGTATAGGAATGATTTTGTCCCAGCAGTTTGGATCACTATATGCGGGTGATCAGAGTACACTGTATTTCCATAAGCTTTAAACAAGCAGCTTGTTATGTAGGAAACTATATACTGTATCCATATATTGTTGTTTAGTGCTGGTAATGTAGACTCTATATTAGTAAATAAGTTTAACAAGAAAACAGGCGGTTATTT